>NC_051424.1:33812276-33829776 GCF_015228065.2 Penaeus monodon | reverse complement strand
TGTGGTGGGCGTCCTTCCCGCACTCGACGTCATTCCTCCCGCCCGCGTGGTGGACCTGCGGGCGTCCGTCCTGGCAGGCAGCGGCGGCCGCGTGGCCTTCAGCTGGACGGCTCCGGGAGGCGACCTGGACTACGGCGTGGCCGATCGCTACGTGGTGATGGCGTCCCGCGACCCCGCCCAGCTCCGCGAGGGCGGCGGCCGCCTGCTGGAGGGCTGGCCGGCGCCCCTGCCTGCTCCCGCCCTACAGCAGCACACTCTGCTCTGGCCGGACTTCGGCGTCGTGCACTACGTGGCGCTGTATGCGGTCGACGAGCAGGGCAACACGGGCGCCCTCAGCAATGTCGTGAGCGTGTTCGTGCCTGCGCCGCCCTCGACCACGCCCGCGCCTCCGCCCTCGCAGCCCCCGGCGCCCCCCGCCAACACGTCGGCCGTGAGGGAGGGAGGCGCAGGCGAGCCAGTGCTGGCCGCCCTGGACACGCGCCAGCTGGCCGTGGTGTTCGGCTGCGTGGGCGGCTTTGTGGCCCTCGTAGCGCTCGTCGCCTGCTACTGCCTGGCCGCCCACCGTCGCCAGCGCAGGTCGGCGCAGGCCAAGAAAGCGCATGAGGCTTACGCCGTGGCGGCGACCACCCCCGCTAAGTTGGGGCCGCCGCAGGACTTCCCCGACGGCGGCAAGGCCCCCGCCAAAGACGCCCTCGGCAAGGACTACATGAGCCCCGTGGAGTCGTGGTCGGCGTCGCAGCTGCTCAGCAGCCGCCACGACCCGAAGCGAGGCAGCCTGTCGGCGCGCTCCGACGACGCCTCCGACCACAGCGCCTCCACCAAGAAAAGCTACGGCGACTCCTCGGCCGCCAACGACTTCTACGCCGACACGAGCGCTTACCCGTACCGGCACGACGCCTTCCTCGGCCACTACCCGGGCCCCGCAGACCAGTACCCCGTGCCCTCCGACCACTACCCGCCGCCCCCGGCCACGCCTACCCGACGCCCACGGACGGATACCCCGCCCCCTCCGAGGGCTACCCGACCACGCCCACAGACCTGTACCCGAGCGAGGGCTTCCCGGCGGCCGCGGAGGCGCGCCCCTACGTGAGCTCCCCGCCGTCCGAGTCCTTCCTGTCCGTCTCGTGCGAAATGCTGCCGCCCTCGCACGGCCCGCCGGCCTACGCCGCCTACCCCTCCTACGACGCCTCCCTCAGTCCTCACCTCCTCCAAGGTGCCGCCCCCCATCCCCCCTAAGCCCAAGTTGGTCTACACGCCCGAGCCCTACATCTACGACGCCCACGCCCACGACGCCCCCGTGCCCGCGTCGCTCCTCGCCGCCGAGAAGAGGGTGCGGAACGTGACGATGGTCTAGTGGCCTCGCGGGGCGCCCTCAGGAGCGCGGCGGCGTCAGGTGGAAGGCGCCCTGCCCGCCGTGCTCTGCTGGAATAGACGCCCACATCGAACAAGGAGAGAAAATACGGAGGCACAAGTAAGGTATCCGACCTCATTATCTTAACATCGGACGACGAACGCCACTAGAGGTAAGGGAGGCTGCAGTGGCACGGGCGAGGGGTCCCCGGCGCTCGTGCAGGAGGACGGCCTCTTCGCTCCGTCTCGTTGCTCTTTCACGGGTGAAGTGAGAGAGAACTGGACTCGCGCAAGTCGAGTGAAGCAAGTCGAGTGAAGCAAGTGAAGGCCCCCGGCTGCTCCGGGGGCCTTCAAAGACCAGGCAACTTGTTGCAAGAAAAACAAAAACAAATGTTCAGCAATGTGCATTTTATGTTATTATTGTTAAATATCATCGTTATCATCCTTTTATATTTTCTCCTTTTCGACTTCCTCTTTCTCACGCGAAGTTGGCTCTGCCGAAGGTCACCCTGGCCGCTGCCTTGGGACTGAACGTGTAACTGGACGTGTAGATAAACGCTGAACGGTCAAGAGCGAACTGACAGGTATGACCTCAGTTCAAGTCCTCCCCCCCCCCCCCCCCCCCGCCTTTGTCGTCTGTCTCGTGAGAAGAGCCTTCGTGTATCGTATCTGTGATGACCGCGGGTGCGGCCGCATGCGGATCCCGCGGCCCTGTGACTCTGACTCCGCCGTCCGATTAGCGCCGAGCGAGGATGCGCTGACGCTAGAGAGAAACTGTGTAAAGAGTGAGCATTTATCTCAAATGTAAATATTTTTTCATTTAAGTGCAAAGGAAAGAGTCTAAGAAGTCTCATGTACCATTGTATATATTTATTGTATTATAATGTATAATTATATACGAAGTTGTTTTTGTCTTTATATACAAAATAATATAGTATGTAAAGTGTGAATGAAAGTATGTGCTGATAGCTATCTATATATGTATATGTATGTGTGTGTTTTATACAGTATTATAAAAATATTGTTTTCCAATTAAGATTCTCTTTTGTAAATAAATTGTTTGCCGTTTATGATGTTTTTTTCCATTATCATCCTTACGTAAAAGTGATTCCCCGCCGCTGCTGAATTCATACTCATATTCATCATGGTCCATTGTTACCATCATAATAATGTCTGTCATTATTACAATCTAATTAATAGTTATTGGTGTTACTCTCTCTCTCTCTCTCTCTCTCTCTCTCTCTCTCCTCTCTCTCTTCTCCTCTCTCTCCCTCCTCTCTCTCTGCTCTCTCCCTCCTCTCTCTCTGGTCTCTCCCTCCTCTCTCCATCTCTCTCCCCCTCTTCCTTCTTATCTCCTTCCTTTCTCTTTCTCTTTCTCTCTTCTTCCCCGCTCTCCTCTCTTCCTCTCTTACTCTCAATCTCTCTCGTCTTCTCCTCATTCCTCTCTCTCCTCTCTCTCTCTCTCTCTCTCTCCTCTCTCTCTCATCGTCTCTCACCTCTCTCTCTCCTCTCTCTCTCTCCTCTCCCTCTCTTCTTCTCTCCTCTCCTCTCTCTCTCTCTCTCTCCCTCTCTCTCACTCTCTCTGTCTCATCTCGCTCTCTCTCTCTCTCTCCTCTCTCTCGCTCTCACTTCTCTCTCCCTCCCCCTCTCTTCTCCTTCTTTCTCCTCTCTCTCTTTCTCCTTTTTTTTCTCTCTCTCCTTTTTTTCTCTCTCTCGTTCTCTCACTCTCTCTCTCCTTCCTCTCTCCTCTCATCTTTCTCCTTTTTTCTCTCTCTCCTTTCTCTCTCTCCTCTCTTCACTCTCTCTCTCTCTTCTCCCTCCTCTCACTCTCTCCTTCTCTCTCTCTCTCTCTCTCTCTCTCTCTCTCTCTAGTCTCATCTCTCTCTCTCTCTCCTCTCGTCTTTTCTCCTCTCTCTTTCTCCGTTTTTTTCTCTCTCTCCTTCTCTCTCTCTCTCTCTCATCTCTCCTCCTCGCTCTCGTCTCTCATCTCTCTCTCCGGTCTCTCTCCTCATCTCTCTCTCTCTCTCCTCTCTCTCTCTCTCTCTGCTCTCTCTCTCTCTCCTCTCCTCTCTCCTTTTCTTCGTTTCCCCTCTCTCTATCTCTACATCCTCTCTCTCCTCTCTCCTTCTCTCCTCTCTCCTTTTCTCTCTCCCTCTCCCTCTCCTTCTCCTCCTCTCTACTCTCCCTCTTCTCTCTCTCATCTCTTACTCTCTCTCTCTCTCTCTCTCTCTCTCTCTCTCTCTCGCCTCTCTCTCACTCTCTCATTTCTCTCTCTCTCTCTCTCTCTCTCTCTCTCCATTCTCTCTCTCTCTCCTTTCTCTCTCTCTCTCATCTCTCGTCATCTCTCCTTTCTCTCTCTATTCTCATCCTTTCTCCTCTCTCTCTCTCTCTTTCTCTCTCTCCTCTCATCTCTCCACATAATCCCTTCCGAGTAGCTCTCTCATCTCTCTCTATCTATCTATCTCTATTCTCTATCTCTATCTATCTCTCTCTCTCTCTCATCTCTCTCTCTCTCTTCGATCTTCGTTCTGTCTCTCTCTCTTCATCCTCTCTTCCTTTCTCTCATCTCTCTGTCTCCCTCTCTCCTCATCCTCTCCTCCTTTCTCTCTCCTCTCTCTCTCTCTCTCTCCTCTCTCTCTGTCTCCTTTTTTTTTTCTTTTTCTTTATATAAACTTTATTCCAAAGATTACATGGTCTGTATAGCATAGTTTATTAATTAATCTTATATAGTGTGCTAAAATTTTCCATTAAAGGTTACATTATCTATAAGCTTAAAACAGCTATTTAAAACTTAATCCTGATAAAAGATGAAATTGTTCTAAACTAGATCACAAGTGAAAATTTATTAGCCTGGTTCAATACTGTAATCTTCCAGCATTCACTGCTGACTTGAACAGCGTAATGTGTCGAGATGAAGCAGGTTAGTTTGCTGAGGCTAAATGTTCCATATTCTAGAAATCTAGGCAGGAAGGACGCAGACAGGCTCCGTTTCGCGAAGGGAACCTGGACTTCTTGGGACTCGATTACTGGCTATTCTTGTCCCGTACGTGGGTGGCGTCTGCTGGTGGAAGGGCGTAGCGATGTCAGCGGGGAACTGTTTTGTTTTATGTATCTTGTAGAAGAACTCAAAGACCAGCCACATCTCTCCGATGTTGAAGGATTGAAAATGTGTTGGCGGCTCATTTACGGCGTCTTCCGTTTCTCCACTAGCCGCTGGGCTCTGTTCTGAACGGTGTCCGGAGGGCAAGAGGAGTTGCGGACAGGACCGCCATGCGAGCTGCGAATCCTCCATCAAAGAGCGGACTTGGGAGTGGTAAAGGACTGCGCCATCCTTTGCTGTCTACCGATGAAGCTATGCTCGTATTACAGGCCAACTTTCTTAGCTGCGTTCTTTGCTCTTTGACGTGACTGGTGAAGGTTAGGTGGATTATCAATCTGCAACGCCAGACTGTTGATATCCTTGCTAATACTGATGGGTTTGTTTATTTATCTTTATGATGGATGCAAGGGCGTTGTCCGGTGTCCTGACATCTAGATATATCATTGCTTGGGTTTTATCTGGTGCCGAGAGTACCTTCCACTTATTCTCAATACATTTTAGTCCAAGTGTGTCATTATATGTGTCTAACTGCGCCTCTGCGCGGTTTTGGGTATCGCAGGTGAAAGTGAGAGTGCAGTCGTCAGCGTAAGCATAAGCTTCAGGGATGAGCTGCAGGATATCATTAAATTAAACGTTCCACAGAAGTGGTCCGATTACACTGCTTTGAGTACGCTGGCTTGAAGGGGAATTCCTGGATGTGTGACCATTAACGTACAAACTCTTAATGTTCTTTCTTGGAGTTGTCCTCGAGTAGCAATAGTAGATTGCCGTCAATTCCAAAGCTCTTCAGCTTCGATGCAAGGCCTTTGTGCCAACACTCTATCAAATGCTCCTGCTAAATATCGAGTGCACCAACGAAGGTGTCCTTGCGAGTATCAAGAGTTGGTTCCCACTGTAGTTAGTGCAGAAGTAGGTCTGCAGCCGATCTCTGTGGACCTAGAGCCAAATTGTTCTTGTACGGATAGATTTTTTTTATCAAATAATGATTCAGTTTGTTGCTAAAATCTGTCAAATTTTGCCGGACGGCGTGAAAGGTGAAAATTAGGCGATGTTTATTTGGATCTGATTTACTCTTCTTTTTGTGTACTGCCACAATGTTTGGCTTTCTTCCAAAATATTAGGCCATTTACTGTACCTCAGGCATGTTTTGGAAAAGTGAGGCAAGAGGAGCACCAGCTGCCCAGCACACTTGTGAAGTGTGTGAGGACTGACTTTATCGGGTACTATGCTTTATGGACATCACCTTATTTAGATGCTGACGCTTCTGCTTCAGTGCTCACGAAAGAGCTCAGCTTCGAGTGGTCACGAGAGGGCAGACTAGGAGAAGATGGTCAGGGTCATGTACTCTCACTTTTCGGAAAAAAGAGCGAAGCCAGAAGTTCAGCCTTCTCTCTGCTGGAGGTTGCAATGATGCCATCGGCTTGTTGAGAGGGGGAATGCAGTCTCAGGGGCAAATCCCTTGTTGTGTTTGTGCAACTCCACCAGGCTTTACTTTCCCACTGAACGACAAGAGAGTTTTTAAGCGGAGGTTCCCCTTTCCATCGATTTGATGCCCATTTTTGGACAGCTTTCATTCTCCTGCAAGCCATATCATGAGCATCTTTATTTCTTTTTGTGGATGGCGCTTATAACGGTTCAGGCCTCTCATCTTCTTGTCAGATGCCATTCTACAATTGTAGCCAAACCATGTGTTCCCCTTGTATGTCCTTGTTAGGTGCATAATAGCTTGTAGTCACACTGACTCTCCCCCCCCCCCCTCTCTCCTCATCTCTCTCTCCTCTCTCTCTCCTCTCTCTTTTTTCTCTCTCTCTTTCTTTTCTCTCTCTCTCTCTCTCTTTTTTCCCTTTCTCTCTCTCTCTCTCTCTCTGCCTTTTTTTTTCTCTCTCTGCGTTTCTCTCTCTCTCTCTCTCTCATCTCTCTCTATCTCTCTTTCTCTCTCTCTCTCAATCATTCTCTCTCTCTCTCCTCTTTCTCTCTCTCTCTCTCTCAATCTCTCTCTCTCTCTCTCTTCTCCTCTCTCGTCGTCTCTCTTCTCCTCTCTCTCTCTCCTCTCTCATCTCTCCTTTTCTCTTTCTCTCTCTTTCTCTCTCTCCTTTTCTCTCTCCCTCTCTCTCCTTTCTCTCTCTCTATCTCTCTCATCTCTCTCTCTATCCTTTCTCTCTCCCTCTCTCTCTCTCTCTCTCTCTCTCTCTCTCCTTTTTTTCTCTCTCCTTTCTCTCTCTCTCTCTCTCTCTCTCTCTCTCTTTCTCCTCCCTCTCTCATGTCTCCTTCTCTTCTCTCCTCTCTCTCCTTCTCGCTCTCTCTCTCTCTCTCCTTCTCTCTCTTCTCTCCGATCTCTCGTCTCATCTCCTCTCTCTCTCTCGTCATCTCTCTCTCTCTCACCTCTCCGTTCTCTCTCTTCTCTCGTCATCTTCCTCTCTCTCTCTCTCTCTCTCGAAGGTCTCATCTCTCTCTCTCTCTCTTCTCCTCCTTTCCTCTCTCTCACGACCTCCCCCTCCCCCTCTCTCTCTCTCTCTCTCGCTCTTTCTCTCTCTCCTTTTTCTCTCTCCCTCCCTCTCTCTCTCTCTCTCTCTCTCTCATCATCTCTCTCTCTCTCTCTCTCCTTCTCTCTCTCTCTAGAAAAAAAAAAAAAAAAGCTCATCCTATTCTCTTCTACCCTCCCCTCCTTTCTCTCTCTCTCCCTCTCTCTCCCTCTCTCTCTCTTCTCTCTCTCTCCTATATATATATATATAATAAGAATATATAATATATATATATATATATATATCCTTTCTCTCTCTCGCTCGTCCTTTCTCTCTTTCTTCTCTCTCTCTCTCTCTCTCTTCTCTCCTCTCTCTCCTCTCATCTCTCTGTCTCTCTCTCCTCTCTCTCTTCTCTCTCTCTCTCTCTCATCCTCTCTTCCTTTCTCTCTCTTTCCCTTTTCTCTCTCTCCTTTCTTATTTCGTCTTCTCTCTCAATCATCTCTCGCTCTCTCTCCCTCTTCGACGTCTCGTCTCTCTCTCTCCTCCTCCTTTCCTCTTCTCTCTTCCTTTCTCTCTCTCTCTCTCGTCTCTGTTTCTCTCTCTCTCTCTCTCTCTCCTCTTCATCTCGGTCTCTCTCCTCGTCTCTCTCTCTCTCTCTCTCTCCCATGTTTATATACATGCCCATGCAGGCCATGTATATAACAATAATGTTTGACTGAATAGCCATCTTTTTTTTTTTTCATCTTCTCAGTGGTCCATAACCTGACCCTCATAATCTCAAAGACAGCTAATAACACGTTTTTTTCATTGGTTGAGACAGCGGCACTACATAATATGGATCTTCATGGGAAAGTGCTAATCTGGCTAAAAAATACTGCTACGCCAGTGAGTCTTTGTCTCTGTGCGAAACATGTGTTAACATGAAAAGGATGACCTGGGCATGTGTTAACATGAAATGGACCCTGGCAAACCATACGCAACTGGCTGTGAGCGGAGGCGCGGAGGAACAAGCCAAGAGAGGACGGAGTTGGTTGCTGCTCCTGTGAAGACCTCGTGTGTGCCCTTGTGACCTGATAAACTTGTGTTGCCCTGTTATAAGCTGTATCGTGCAGTGTGACATGCTGTGTCCCCCCCTGTCTTGTGCCTATAGAAAGTGTACGGGTAAATAACTTAATATTTTGTGTTTAATTTTCGTGCCTGCCTCGCATGGTGGCGTTTTCCCCCCTGGTATTCTGGCCTGTGGTGCTCGGTTCCTCTTGAGCTGTTCATGTCACGACCCTGTGGATAGCACGCCGTCTGCCTAGCCTGCCTTGTGTTGGTGGCTGGGAGACGAGGCGGTCGGCGTAACAATACTGAGAATGATTACCTAAAAAGGTAACACCGGCACTCTCCGTGAAAGGACACTGGACCTACCACGTACTCACTCCAAAGCATCAACAACATGAAAACTACAATTAAGTATCATGTTGTGACCACGGCGGCTCAAACATGAACCTACCGTTAAAGGAATAGCCATCTACACGAATAGAAGCACAGCCAATTGGATAGATACTTTGATATCTTACCCTGGCTTTTTGCAGGGTATGTACATTGTTCTGTAAATAAATGTAATCAAATAAAAAATCTACACCGCTCTAAACTGCCAAGAAAATCATGGAAATCCATGATCGCCAACGTCCTTGTGGGATAGGGCACTTGAAAAAAAAGAAGAAAAAAGTGATATAAAAGTTTTTTTTCCGGCCAAATGATATTTTTTTTATATAGTGATAATAGCACAGCCCATCAGGAATGTATATAACAATAATGTTTGACTAATAGCCCTCTATACGAATAGAAGCACAGCCAATTGGATAGATACTTTGGTATCTTACCCTGGCTTTTTGCAGGGTATGTACATTGTTCTGTAAATAAATGTAATCAAATAAAAAATCTCTACACACACACACACACACACACACACACACACACACACACACACACACACACACACACACACACACACACACATAATATATATATATATATATATATATATATATATATATATATATATATATATATATGTGTGTGTGTGTGTGTGTGTATATTTTTTTGTGTGTGTGTGTTATATATTATTATATTATTATTATTATTATTATATTATATTATATATTATATATATATATATATATATATATATATATATATATATATATATATATATATATATATATATATATACATATATATATTACAGAAGTTTTGGCTGTACTTCTTAAGGCAGCGAAAAGTTTGAACCACTGGTTTTCCTTTTGGTTGCTTATATTCAGAGTCGCAGCTATTAGCTCATGATCTGCCACTGGGCTTTGAGATATTTGTAGCATACTTATCATTTGTTTTGGTAACCAAGAGATCAATCAATGTGCAAGGGGAAGTTATTCTTGTTGGTCTATCTTTGACCTGTGTTAATTTCACATTCTTAATCAATTTAGCCATTTTATTATCAGGTGCTAATAGATTATCATTAAAATCACCTAGTATAAAAACGTACTTATTCCGTAAACAAATGTTCTTGGAACAATCCAGAAACAAGATGAAACACGTGACAGGTGCATAAGGATGTCGATAGATGCATCTAACAATGATAGAAGGTAGTTGCCTATCTAAATATTCAACACCTACTTTATTAAGTCTTGTGGTTATTTTTATTACCTTAATATCATCCCTAACATATACAGCCTCCTCCACGGCCACGGTCATGGCGAAGAACATTAAAAGATATATTCACTAACGAATCACTTACACTTGGAGAAATATCAACTCTCTAATGCCTAAAATATCAACACATCATCACTGACTAGCATTTCTATTTCATCTTTATGACATAGGAGTTATATATGTACAATATTTACAAGGTCCTTGTTCTGTTTAACTTTGTTAACTTCGGCACCGTCTTCATCGTCAAATTCCATTGCACTGTAATAGTCGCAAAGTCGACTTTTGTGACCATACAAATGGCAGTAGGTGCATTTGATGTTGTAGTCGTCTGTGGTTGAACTCTTCACAGTTAAAGCATCCCTGGCGATGGTTGTTTTGGCAATACGTATATTCTACAATGGGATGTTGATTCATCTTCTATTAACATGTGATTACCATTGCCTCTTATAACATTACACCTTGTGCTAGCATACACAACATACCTCTTTCTACTTTGAGTTTGCCAACGATTATCAGATATCAGGGATCTCTCATCATATGGTGATTGTCTATCATTATTCTGTACCAAATCTGAAATTTAGTTGAGTTTGAATCATTTTAAAGCCGTTGTTAGAGCCCCATTCTTTTAGCTTTTCATTAAACTAATTGATCTTATGAGGCCGCGGTGGCCGAGTGGTTAGAGCATCGGACTCAAGACTATCACGACGGCAATCTGAGGTCGAGGGTTCGAGTCACCGGCCGGCGCGTTGTTCCCTTGGGCAAGTAACTTCACCTCGATTGCCTACCTAGCCGCTGGGTGGGCAAGCCAGCCTAAGTCAGTGCCGGTCCCAGAACCGGGTAAATAGATATGGTGACTCGATAAAAACACCGGGCGGAAGGCAACGGCAAACCACCGCTCTAGATTGCCAAGAAAATCATGGAAAATCCATGATCGCCAACGTCCTTGTAGGACAGGGTTATCAGCAAGATCATCTGTTCTCAGAGTTGGCAAAAGCTCACATACAAATATCGATTGCCTACCTAGCCACTGGGTGGGCAAGCCAGCCTAAGTCAGTGCCAGTCCCAAGCCCGGATAAATAGAGAGAATTCTTCTTCATCTTCTGGCTTTAATCCCTAGTCGGGGTCGCCGGTGCGGATTTTCTTCCTCCACTCTTTGTATTCGCATCTTCATTACGGTTTGGCACGTTTTTACGTTCGGATGCCCTTCCTGCCGTCAACCCTCCCCATTCATTGGGGTTGAATTGGGCCGGCACGGTCCAATAAATAGAGAGAATGATTACCTAAAAGGTGACACCGGCACTCTCCGTGGAAAGGAACTGGGAACCCTACCACGTACTCACTCCAAGATCATCACATCATGTAAGTACAATTAAGTATCATGCTGTGACAGTCAATGTCAGAATCTGATAGGGCACCATCTCTCTCTCTCTCTCTCTCTCTCTCTCTCTCTCTCTCTCTCTCTCTCTCTCTCCTCTCTCTCTTACTCTCACTCTCTCTCCCTTACTCTCACTTTCTCTTTCTTACTCTCACTCTCTCTCTCTTACTCTCACTCTCTCTCTCACTCTCTCTCTCTCTTACTCTCACTCTCTCTCTCTTACTCTCACTCTCACTCTCTCTCTCTATCTATCTATCTATCTATCTATTTATCTATCTATCTATCTATCTATCTATCTCTCTCTCTCTCTCTCTCCTCTCTCTCCTCTCTCTCCTCTCTCTGCCACGCCTGTCCTCTGTGCTCCAGCTTCCATACTCCCGTGCCAATAAAGAATAGAAACTGCGACAACTTTACACCTCAAGACCAAAGCAGCCGTACCATTCAAGAGGGAAAACTTCCACACATCATTTACAGCTGAAAAAAAGGGCGATGACTGGTCTGGAGGAACAGCGACCCATCTAGGAAGGGAATGTATATATGTGTGTATTTGTAGGCCTAAACTGTGATACAAATTTTAACTTTTTTGAAGTGCTATTTGCTTTAGAATTTCCCAAATTATTATTTATAAGCAGAAGAACGGTATAGTGTTATCAGCTTCACCCTTCCCGGAATCCCCACGACTGCCAGAGGCCATCGCTAGACGGCCCCGACGCCCTCAGAGACTCCGGATCAGCGAGCGGCAGCGCGCCCCTCTGCGGTCATCAGCCCCAGAGAGGGGCGACGTCATGCTTCTGCTTATTCTTGCGGCGCCGCTTCTGGTTCAGCTTCAAGTTCTTGACTTCCGCTTTCTCTTTCGTCTTCTGGCTCTTCAGGATCTTTCTGATGTCGAACGCAGTGATTTCCAGTTTCTTCTGAGCTTTTGCCTTCAGCTTCGCCCGCTGGGCCAAGAGGTCCAAGCGGTGCTTCTTCTCGTCGAGGCGAACGCTCCTTCACCTGCCACAGGTCGCGGTACGTGAAGTACCCCTGGCAGATGTTGACGCAGCTCAAGTCGATGGAGGACACGATGTAGTCCTCCGACTGTTGCTTCTTGCAACAGTAGGAGGATTACAGCTCTGAGACCCTGTCGATCACTCTGACTGCGGCGCCGCTGTCCTTTTCGGGAGAGGAATCGTCCTTCTCGACGGGAGGGGAAACCTCCTTCTCGACAGGAGTGGAAACCTCTTCCTCGGCGGGAGGGGAAACCTCTTCCTCGGCGGGAGGGGAAACCTCCTCCTCGGCGGGAGGGGTGAGAGCGGTGGTTTGCCATTGCCTTCCGCCCGGTGTTTTTTTCTTTTTTTTTTTTAATCGAGTCACCATCTCTATTTACCCCGCCGATGGCTACTTGGCACCAGCTGGCAGCACGAGATGAAGTTCCTTGCCCAAGGGAACAAACGCGCCGTCCGGTGACTCGAACCCTCGAACTCAGATTGCCGTCGTGACAGTCTTGAGTCCGACGCTCTAACCATTCGGCTACCGCTGCCCTAGCTCCTGTATAATGACCACAAATATCATTATGACCATCATCAAGCAAGGTCATCATCACACACGGTTCGACCTCCACACACTTATATCTAATGTTATCACAACTCTTGGTTCTGTACACCATCCCTACAGAATAAGAATACACTAATGACAGTAATTGTAATAATAAGAATAGTGTCAATAATTTAACACAACAGCACGTATGGGCTTCATGTGAACCTAAATAAAACCAGCATCATGTTCGCACAAATCTATTAGCAATACTGCGCTATAATACACGTCTAGCTCTATTAGTACTGTGGAAGCACTACCATATTTTCACAAATTGGCAGACGAGGATGCGGGGTGATACCCGGGTGTGGCAGACAGTAGTGCCTTCCCTGGCGTCGATAGGCGTCCCCTGCACCGCAGAGTCGGTGCAGGGGAAGTAGCATTATCCTATCAATGTCCAGTAAAGGTAATCCAAGCTCTGCACAAAGGACGAAAACAAGAAAAAAAGAGGGGGGGGGGAGCTAAACGATTCTTAAATTGGTCACTCCTTTGCACAAAAACCAGTCTCTACGTCTCTCTCTCTCTCTCTCTGTGGCTCTTTCACTCTCTTTCCCTGTCTCCCCCCATTCACATCTCCAGACTGTCGTCATGACACCTCGTATACTCAACGTTTGGGTCCACTATTCACTATTACACCATTATCACTTAATGATTGGTCGTACAACACCTTTACATTAAATCACCAATCTCATTTCTAACCTTTTAAGTCGTCCATTATATTTTAGAGAATACATCTTGCTGTATAAAATAGCTACCATTCAAATTATAATCCTTAGCCATGTGATAACCGTCAAATTTTTGATAAAATAATCCGAATTTTCATATCAAATGATACCATACTATCATTAACCTCACATTTTTGTATTCTTTTTTTGTGTTTATCTTTATCTTATCTATTAACATATAGGCCGCGGTGGCCGAGTGGTTAGAGCATCGGACACAAGACTGTACGACGGCAATCTGAGTTCGAGGGGTTCGAGTCACTGGTCGGCGCGTTGTTCCCTTGGGCAAGGAACTTCACCTCGATTGCCTACCTAGCCACTGGGTGGGCAAGCCAGCCCAAGTCAGTGCCGGTCCCAGAACCGGGTAAATAGAGAAGGTGACTCGATAAAAACACCGGGCGGAAGGCAACGGCAAACCACCGCTCTAAATTGCCAAGAAAATCATGGAAATCCAAGATCGTCAACGTCCTTGTGGGACAGGGCACTTGAAAAAAAAAAAAAATTAACATATTTTACATCTATTTTCACTTTCCTTCCTTACGCATTACATCACAGACATTTGCCGTCACTATCCGGTAGTTATCACACTGGTCATTTCTTGGAACTCCTCCACCAACGCCTAGCTTACATATACATAATGTAGATACCGATTTTTTTCTTATCCTCCAACTCAGACGATTCTCACAATCACATAAACACATAAAATAGCGGGGAGTTTGCCATCTTCCTAAAAATTCAATAAAAAGTAAAAAAAGAAAAAAAAATCTTCCTCAAAAAAAAAAAAAAATAATAGCAATTCAATAAATACTGTCAAGACATTAACCATTATCAAGATCACAATGTCACCCCTTACAAGGACTCTTTTTCGTTTTTACATGTTTGTCCTCCTCCTCCTCTTCACCGTTATCACTCTCGTCACCATCGTATTCGTTCTAGTATCAAAGCTAAATAAAATCTCTAGAATCCTTACAGATAATACGCGAGCGCGCGTCGATGCCAAACAATGGGGATTGGTTCCCGTAGAGTTTTGTCGAAAGCTATTCCAATGGTAATACATGTGAATGAAAACCAGTGCATGGAGTTAACTATCTAGCTTACAAAGGCCTCGTGCGTTATGAAAAGTACACCTTAACTAATACGGTTTATCATTTCATTGTTTTTTATTATTAGAGAAGCAAAACGTTTACGATTATTATTCTACCAAGAAATAAAACATTATCAGGCTTAATAAATGCCACAGGCGATCGCGTCGAGAGCAGAGTAAGAGAAAACAAAGATACAGAAAAATTTTTTTATGATTATTAAGAATTGTGTTTTCAGCAGATCAAGCATTTCGTTTATTTATTCTGTTAATCTTTTTAATTAGTATATATATGTATAATATATATATATATTATATATATATATATATATATATATATATATATTATATATATATATGTGTGTGTGTGTGTGTGTGTGTGTGTGTGTGTGTGTGTGTATGTATATGTGTATATATATATATATATATATATATATATATATGTGTGTGTGTGTGTGTGTGTGTGTGTGTGTGTGTGTGTGTGTGTGTGTGTGTGAATAACAGGTATAGAAGCCTATTACATTGGCTTGCAGGGGTATTGATACTGGTATACGGCTTCACTCTTTATTTTTAAGAGTTGACACACACAGTTTGGAACACACGAAAAGGTCTATATATGGGTTTCTGCTGGGTCGCAGGTCAGGTCAGCTAGCTCAGCGGGGGAGGGCTATGCCGGCCTTACTTGACACGGGTGCTTGACACGAACTCCCCGAGGCCTAAGTTATCCTCGGTATAAGTAGTGACCGTTCCAGCTGGAGAAAACATGGGGGGTGCGAGGTGAGGTCACAGGTCCCGTCTGCTACACTGACTGCTACACTGTACATTGCTCGGCCATCTACTCACGCCTCGCCCTCGAGGCATCGTAGATTTGCCTCAAGGGTGACCTAACCTGGCTGGTCATCTCGTTCTCGCGTGCATTGTCTTGGTGCATCTTCATGGCTGCTCGTCCCTGTCGTCCTCTTCCTCCTGGTCCTCGGTGTAAGCTGTCCGTCCTCGATGTCCATGCATCCTCGAAAGCCTCGCACAGGTCCTCCTTGACTTCGGATTCGTCTAGACTTCCTCGTAGTCCTCGTCCAGGCCTAACTCGGTGGCGTCCTCGTCCACACGTCCTCACAGATCTCGTCCAGGTCCTTCTCGCATCCACACGTCCTCGTAATCTTCCTCTGGATCTACGGGCGTCGGGGCAGGGGCGGCATCTCGGGGCGGCTGATACCTGCGCTAACAAGCTTTTGGAGTTGACCAGATCTGTGGGTGTTCCAGCATGGGACGGCTTAACACCTGCACTGGCGAACATCCTGGTCCACGGTCCTATGGCGATCTTCGATGACGTCCTTCCCACAGCATCCTAAGGTGACCGGTTCTGCAGCAGGATCCTCCTTCGGTGCTGTGCAATAAATAGTCGGGAACCAGATCAGACACGTAAGGGCCAGATAGTAAGAGAAAAAGATAGAAAACAGTGAAGAGGGGTTGTTAAGTACCACTAGCTGGTTATTCATAAAAAATTGCAGTTTTTAATGTTGGTTCTTAATTTATTTTTGTCTTTTTTTTCTCATTTTGTGTTTTATTTCACAAAGATAAAGAAGAAAATAAGAGAGGGAGACGTCAGTAGCGATCCGCAAGTACCTGGCTTGAACTACCAACCGTCTCTGATAGATATGAGAGCAGATAAGGGAAACAACAAAGGCAATCCGCAAGGATTTACTTGAATCACTGTCGTCACACAGAGAAAAAATAAATGTAACTTGTACATCATGTATGAATCACTCGTCACGACAGACAAAATTGCGGGCTAAAGAGATACATCATAAATCTTTATGCCGGCACTAAGACAGCAACCAACCCTATTAATGAAAAGGTTCAGTGTCTCTTGTCCTGCATGGATGAGTGAGGTGAATGTGTGTGTGTGTATGCATGTGTGAGTGACAGCTAGCGTGAATGAGAGGGAAAGCGAGAGTGACCTCACACAAAAAATTAATCACAAACACGAATATTAACGTTCACTATAACAAAACTGTGGACCGCGGTGGCCGAGTGGTTGTAGCATCGGACTCAAGACTGTCACAACACCAATCTGAGTTCGAGGGTTCGAGTCACCAGGCGGCGCGTTGTTCCCTTGGGCAAGGAACTTCACCTCGATTGCCTACCTAGCCACTGGGTGGCCAAGCCAGCCCAAGTCAGTGCTGGTCCCAAGCCCGGATAAAATAGAGAGAATGATTACCTAAAAAAGGTAACACCGGCACTCTCCGTGGAAAGGAACTGGGGACCCTACCACGTACTCACTCCAAGAGCATCACAACATGAAAACTACAGTTAAGTATCATACTGTGACCACGGTGGCTCAAACATGAACCTACAATTATTAGAAAAAAAAAATTACAAAACTGAAGTAAATTAGCAATGCTAGCTATATAAGATTATTTCATCTACCATATTGAGTTCAATATATAATGATATGCGACAGAATGTACGCATTAATGAATGGTGACTTGAAAAAAATATTCGCCAACTTTTTAGCAAGCCAATCTTCTCGGGGTCAGAAATATGAACTGCCGAGGTACATGTCTAGCTATGCATGTTAGACTTCATCGACGGGGGATCCTATACCCAAAATGCCGTACATTGACTGAAGCGACTCGAGCCAAGAAAATCTATCAAGAACCTACTCCTTTCTGCGTATCTGTGATGGACGCCCGCAACAATCCTTACGGATATACAAATTATCACGAATCACACAAACGCCTGGGATATACCCAAAACATGCAAGCGACTTCAAGAGGGTGAGAAGGTGTGATTAATAAGCGAATAATTATTCTAGCTTAAACCCTAGTCCTACATTAATTAACGGACGTACCCGCGGGTCACATCGACTCAAAGTTGCCGATCGAATTAATAACCTTTCGAACGTCGGGGCGTAGATCTATTAGGTGTTTACGCAAACCCGGGGTAATATCAGGCAATCCTGTGCACTATGATATGGGGGAGATCCTACGCTATATTGAATATAACGATTTTTTATGAATCTGCGTTAGAAGCTCCGTTCTAGCGCCGATAGAACGTGTCACCAAAGCAATGTAACAATCATCATCATCATCAAGGGCTAACCCGAGGGGCCATGGCGCATCTCACCCTCGCTAAGCGCAA
>NC_051424.1:33792581-33812176 GCF_015228065.2 Penaeus monodon | reverse complement strand
CCCCCCCCCCCTCTCTCTCTCTTTTCCCTTCTCTCTTCCTTTTTCTCTCTTCCCCTCTCTCTTTGTCCTTTCTCTCTTTTTCCCTCTCTCTCTCTCTTTTGTCCTTCTCCCCTTCCCCTTTCCCTTCTCTCTCCTTCTCTCTCTCTTCCTTTCCTCTCTTCTCTTCCTTTTTCTGCCTTTCTCTTTCTCCTTCCCTCTCCTTTCCTTTCTTCCTTTCTCTCTCCAACTCCCCTTTCCCAAATATCAACTTCCTTTCCTAATAAACCAACAATCTTATTTACCTCTTACATCAACTACCTCAATCCTGTCACTAATTCCCTAATCCTACTTTTCTCATACATCAAGTCTCATTTGCCTGACACCCACCGCCTCCTCATTTGCCTCACACCCACCGCCTCCTCATTTGCCTCACACCCACCGCCTCCTCATTTGCCTCTTCCGCCGACAGAGACGTCTGGTGAGCGATGCGGTGGAAATGAATGATGGGGTTGGATTTTTTAAGAAAAAAAAAAAAAAAAAAAATCTTTTGGGGGGAAACGACATTTTTTCCTTGTCTCTTTGTTGTGTCTACTTGCCCCTGCCTGTCTGCCCCCTTAAAAAACCTTTTTTTCCCTCCCCCTTCCGCGTCCAATGGCCTGAGAGGCTCTTAACATTGGAAGTAACAGTAGTATTTTAAATAATAAAAAAATATAATGATAACAAAACAAAAAAATAATAAAATGATTAGTGTGATGTGATGAATAATAAAAATAATAATAGTGATAGCGATAATAATAATAATAACAAAAATAATAATAGTGATGACAACAACAATAATATTGATATTAATTAAAAAGGGAAAAAAAAAAAAGACAACAATAAAAAGTAGTACATGTAGTAGTAATAAAAATAAACACAAACAAAAAAAAGCAAAAAAATAGACCAAGTAATAGTAAGGGAAATGGTAGTCATGATGATAATGATGATAGTTTTAAAAATAGATTATTATTAGTAATATCCAAAAAAAATAATATAAATAATAATAAAAATAATAAAAAAATAATATAATAAAAAAATGTTTTAAAATTTTCTTTCAATAGTTTAGTTTTCCCTTCTTTCCCCCCATTCCCTCTCTCTCTTTCTCATCTTCTCTTTCTTTTCCCCGCCCTTCCCCTCCACCACCCCCCACCCCCCTTTCCTCCCCCTTTTTCCCTTCTTTTCCCTTTCCTCTTTTTTTACTTTTTTTTTTTTATATTTTTCCAAACCCCCAAAACACCCCACCCCCAAACCCCCCACCAACCCCACAAAACCCCAACCTTCCATGAAAAAAAATTTTTTTTTTTATATATATATATATATTATTTATATTATAAAAATATATTTATATATATATATATATTAACAAAAAAAAAAAAAAAAAAAAAAAAAAAAAAAAACCAAAAAACAAAAACCAAAAAAAACTATTATATATATTTATATTATATATAAATATAATATTTAAAATAATACAATATATTATATATAAAATAAATAATTATTATAATATAAATATATATATATATTTATATATTTATGTGTGTATAATATATATGTGTACACACACACATATATATTTGTATCTCGCTCCTTCATTGCCACCTCCTTCGCTCTCTCTCTGAAGCACCTGCTGAGTATGTCACTCGAGGCGTCCCTTCGGCCGCTGCCCTTCCCGCGAGTGCCACACTCGACGGCATTCGCCCCCCCCCCCATCATGTCCCCTCTCCCCCCCTCCCTTCCCCAGCCTCTCCCCCTCCCCTTCTCCAGTGTCTCTCCTCCTCCCCTTCCCCAGTGCCTCTCCTCTCCCCTTTCCCAGTGCCTCCCCCCCTCCGCTTTCCCCAGTGCCTCTCCCCTCCCCCTCCCCTTTCTCATTGCCTCTCCCCTCCCCCCCCTTTCCAGTGCCTCCCCCCCTCCCACAGTACACAGCGAGCTGCTCCTTGTGCCTCTCCGTGTGTTAATGAGTGGATAAAGTCCCCTCACGACCTTATCCTGTTAGGCTCGACTAACTTCCCACCTTTCGTCTCGTCCCCTCTGTGTGTCTGTCTGTCTCTCTCTCTCTAGGTTTAACAAGATTTCTAGTCTCTGCCTGCAAATAATACCAATGCATGTATACTATACTGCCTCGTTATCCATCCATCTTCCTTCGCCAGTTAAACGAAAATAAACTTAATAAGCCAAATTGAATATAAGTGTACACCCGAATATACCCAACGAGACAAATTAAATTAAGTCGCTGTTCATGTTGTCATCATCGTGTCTGAGTTTTTCGGTCTTGATTTGCTTAGTATTTTCTTTTCATTTTTCCAATTCATCCACCCCTTCTCCCTCTCCCTTTCCCTCTCCCTTCTCTCTCTCTCTCCGGGCTAGTACAGTGGTAACGTGTCGGCCTCTCATCCGAGGGGGCGGCGGTTCGCGCGAGAAGTTGCAATTGTCGCCTAGAGGTTACTGCTGTGGCTGGGCACCACGGCGGTAAGGACTAGGTTCAGCCGAGTCAGCACCAGCGGACACAACGTTTTCAAAAAAGACAGTATTTTCACACCAAGAAAACCCTTGTAACAATGGAATCAAAAAACCACTAAACTCTCCTCTCTCCCTCTCCCTCTGTCTTTCTATCTCTCTATCTCTTCTCTCTCTCTGTGTCTGTCTCTTCTCACTCTCTATCTCTTCTCACTCTCTATCTCTTCTCACTCTCTATCTCTTCTTTCTCTCTCTATCTCTTCTTTCTCTCTCTATCTCTCTCTCATTCTTTCTCTGTCTGCCTACTTCTCTGTCTCTGTCTCTCTTTCTGTCTCTCCTCCCTTCTCTCTTTCTTTTCTCTCTCTCTCTCTCTCTCTCTCTCTCTCCTCCTCCCTTCTTTTCTCTCTCTCTCTCTCCTCCCTTCTCTCTCGCTCTCTCTCCTCCCTTCTCTCTCTCTCTCTCTCTCTCTCTCCTCCCTTCTCCTCTCTCTCTCATCCTCCCTTCTCTCTCTCTCTCTCTCTCTCTCTCTCTCTCTCTCTCTCTCTCTCCCTCTCTTCTCTCCTCTCTCTCTCTCTCTCTCTCTCTCTCCCTCTCCTCCCTCTCTCTCTCATTCTCTCTCTCTCTTCTCTCTCTCTCTCTCTCTCCTATAAGGATAAATCCGATATGCGAAGCTTAGCCTCGCCCCGGGGTATGCCCTGCGGGGACCCGGCCTGTGTCGACTAAAGCCGACTCGCTCTCGTTGTCAGCTGGTGCTTGACTTTGGCTGAACCTAGTCCTTACCCGCCGTGGTGCCCAGCCACAGCAGTAACCTCCAGGCGACAATTGCAACTTCTCGCGCCTGGGCGGGGAGCAAATCGCCGACCCCTCGGATGAGAGGCCGACACGTTACTACTGTAGTAGCCCTGAGGCTCTCTCTCTCCTCTCTCTCTTTCTCTCTCTCTCCTTGTCTCTCTCATCTCTCTCTTTCTCCCCCTCTCTCTCGCTCTCGCTCTCTCTCTTTCTCCCCCTCTCTCTCGCTCTCGCTCTCTCTCTCTCTCTCTCTCTCTCTCTCCTCTCTCTCTCTCTCTCTCTCTCTCTCTCTCTCTCTCTCTCTCACCCTCTTTCTCTCTCTCTCTCACCCTCTTTCCTCTCCTTTTCTCTCTCTCTCTCTCTCTCTTCTCTCTTTTTCACTCTCTCTCCTTTCTCTTTCTCTATCTCCTCTCTCTTTCTCTCTCTTTCTCTCTCTCCCCTCTCTCTCTTTCTCCTCTCTCTTTCTCTCTCCTCTCGTTCCTGCTCTCTCTCTCTGTTCCCCCTCCCCCTCTCTCTCTCTCTGTCTCTCTCTCTCTCTCTCTCTCTCTCTCTTCTCTCTCTCTCTCCTCTCTCTCTCTCTCTCCCCCCCCCTCTCTCTCTCTCCCCCTTTTTCTCTCTCTCTCTCTCTCTCCCCCTTTCTCTCTCTCTCTCTCTCTCTCTATATATATATATATATACATATATATATATATTATACATATATATATATATACATATATATAATATACATATAATATATATATATATATATTATATATATATATATATATATATATATATAATATATATATATATATATTATATATATATATATATATATATATATATATATATATATATATATATATATATCAGATAAAAGAATATAAGCAGTAAGAACTGAGGCTATGTACAGTACATTTCTAATCAAAAAGATCCCAAAAAGGATGAAAAAAGAAGCAGAAAAAAAAAATACATATATAAATAAAGAGCTTTTGGATAATTGAACAATTGCAACATATATCATATAATGTATTCAAATATAATGCACATTCTAATGCGTGAAAATTGGTTGAATTGTCCAAACCAGCTATCATATCCTAGTCATTCACCTCTGCACCCACATGTCACCCACATGACATCCGGCTGGACATGTGGGGTGGAGTGTGGCCTCACGTCATCGCTTCACAAAAAATCATTATGAAAAGCCTATGACAAAAGTGGTTCACAACAACAAGACAAATCTAAATGAAAGCAGAAAATGTATATAAATTAAAAAAGAAGAATGAAAAGTTTCCACTGCACTGTGTTACATGTTTAGTGCTCCTTGGTGTACTTAAATTGTAAAGTTATTATGCTTCCCTACCTAACCAACACTAAACTAAACTTAACTAAATAAACCTTTATTCACCTTTACTTAATGTCAAATCTAGTCTCACCTACCCTAAACTGGGTATATTGATAGGATCTACAGCATGTGTTGTCCGCACCAAGTGATGGTCTTCCTCGCATCAATGAAGGGAACCTACAACCTTTTTTCAAACTAATAACTTAGTGTGCATGAGCAATGACAAGTGAGAAAAGTTTAGTTGTAAATGTTAGATGAACTGCATCAAGACAGCTATTCATATTAACCTCAAGATGTGGTCGTAAAAAGTGTCTGTATAATAGGATGAGTATTTGTGTAATAGGATTAGAATTGTACCTTGCAAAAGGTCATCACAGAATGTTTCCACTTTGATAAAGGGCTGAGGATAAGGGTTTTTTCAATTGCTATTACTGATTTTGGAACATAAGAGTCTTATCTGTTCTGAAAGTGGCTTGGGGACTAGAAATGTGCATAAAGAACTCTGTGTTCAGTGTTGATTGTGTCTGTTATAAGCATTACACGAAAGTGCACCAATCACATTACAGTGAGATGGATGTTAGTTGGGTGCTCAAGTATTCCATAGTTTCACTGTACTTTCACAAGTATTAAAAGTTTTTGTATTGATATATACTGTTTTCCTTATAGCAGTGCTGAATGTTTTGAAATGACTATCAAATGACAGAAGAAGAAGACAAAAAAATCATATGAAAAAATTCTTTACATCACTTCAGTGTGACTTGCGACAAAACAGTAAAAAAGCGTACAATATAATCATTGGCCAACAGTATCAAGCTACATAAGAGTACTGCACCTGAAGTTTTTATTTCTTAGGGCTGCCAAGAAATGGAAAGAGAAGATTTTGATCTCCACAGAATGTGATCAATCTGAAAGTCTTCATGACACCACAGAAGGTATTTAGCCTGAGATTCTGATACAATTCTAAAGTGCATATAACGACTGGCAGCACATAGTAAACATGACACATATCCAAAGGTGTCAGGTGTCCAGATGACCCCAAAGCTCCACTGCTCTAGAGAGCACACATTTGGCTTTGCAAGGGCAGAGCATACATCATAATGCAATGGGTAAACAGTACTAAAATCAAAAGATGAATAATAAATCCCATTTACTTTGTTAAGGCAACCATTAACATCAGTGATGATGATGTAGAGAACAATGGTAGCACTGTTACCATGAATAAGTATATTCACAGTTGGAAAAAATGGAAAAGCTCTCACCAATACATTGCAGAGATGTGGGAAAGCTGGTGTTTGGATTCAACACACAGTCATACTAAAGTAGTTGTATCTTCCTAAAAGGTCTGTTTGGGTAGAGGGCTTAACATGCAACAGACACAATTCAGGTTCTGGCCAATGGCATGCTCCCCAAAATTAATGCTCAAACACATGGTGTTGATGGGGGCACACCAGGCATTAATTATGATGTACACAAAACTCACTCTTGTGTACCTGGGACTCTAGGGGAGGAACATCAACATTTCTTGCTTTATACAGGGGGGATGGGTCATTTGTTAGAAAAAAAGGGGGATAAAAGATATACTAGTAATTACACTGTACATTATACTTCATACAGTACCTTAACGTTCCAAAGTCCTCTGTGAATCTGAGTGGCTCCCATGTCGACATCTTCAACAAGCTCTTTCTTCAAACCCCGCTACAGAGATGTGTAACGGTGGCAGAAACCACAGCATGTACCATTCAGACCCCACTATCAATGCACACCATCACAAGTGCCCTTTCCATCTAATCCCTCACCAGGTTCACTCACTTGAATCCTACACTTGCAACTCTCAGACTCAAGTCCCTCTCCCAGATATGTGACTTGTGTTGCTCACTCAAGCCTTCCACTCTTATCCCACAGTCAAATAGCTCATTTGAACCCTTCAGTTATTTCAGCTACAGGGAAATTCCCTCACTCAAATTCCAGTATCATACGGTCTCTCACTCAAATCCCTAGTCATAGAGAAGTTTCACTCATATCCACTTGCAAATCTCTGATGTGAATCCCTCCCTCATTTCACAGTTACAGAGTCAAGTAAAATTCCTCACTCAAATCTCTCACATGTATCCCATACAGTCAAAGGGTCACTAACACTCCCTCCTAGTTGGCCATGAGACCCCACAGCTACCTTCTACTCCGGCTACCCAGTGCCACTACCTTCTATGACACCTCTACACATGTGTCACGTGTTCTGCAATAGCCCTTACTCATCATGACTCTCCCCAAGGTTGCCAAAAGCTGACAGTCGTCACTCTAAGTGACTTCCTCCCAGATCGACCTAAAGTTCAGTGTAAATGATCTACAAACAAACTCACATACATACACTACAATCACTTTCACTGTCTGAGGAGGAGTCACAACTCCTCACAGTTTGTCCTGCACAATAGCAAGCATGCAGGGACACACTGACAGAAGCACAGGGAATGTCACACTGACTTAACTCCCTGAGGTAGCAGGAAGGCTAACCAATGCCTAGCGCATGAGCCTGCATGATGAGGCTGGCTGCTTTGGACTTTACGGAACTCAGCACTTCTGCAAGTCATCTTGAATACACATACAGTGACTTGTCAGCTGAGGATTAAGCGCTGAGAGAAGACTGAGCCATGAACGTGAGAGGAGCACGATAACCGGGGGGGAGGGGAGCTGTGTAAGAGATTTTGCAGCAATGTTCAGTGACACACACGTGGTGTAATGGTGAAGTACATGTGAAGTTGGATTTGGCTTATAGTGTAGATGCCTCACTGGCTTCTAAATGCTACACTTAAAGTATAAAACATAAACAATCTGACATAACAGCTGCAAAAAGGTATTCATATAGCAAGAAAGAGATATATAACACTAAGGGAAAAAAAAAAAAAATTCTTTCTTAAGTACTTTATAATAAATGTGGAAAGATTATCACCCAAAGTGTACATCTCGCACTTTCCCCCTATTCCTGTCACTGCACATTGAGATTCTACTGTTTCATTTAGATATCTTCCTTTTTATTTGCCACAGATGATATTTACATAAAAAGCAAGACACCTCAACAAAAATACTGAGTAAATGATCTTCCCATCTCCCTCTTGTATCTATCTCAACATTCATTTGCAATATCTAAGAAGTTCAATTGAACTATGTAAACTTTTCAGCAGAATCTAACACTGTTTTCAACACTGTTTTATTCTTCATATGTGTTTACTATACCATCTCATTCCATCTGCAGTATGTCTAGAACTATGTACTGTGTCCTTTCCACATTCACCACTTAATGTTACTAACATGCTAATTGGCCGTTTATACTCCTGCATAGGAAACAAGCACTCATTACTTGCACCAGCATGTATTTCAGATACACTACTAGAACAGTTGATTTACATACAGGAAATATAAAGTGGTGAACATGGGAAGAGGAGGAGGAGGAGGAGGAGGAGGAGGAGGAGGAGGAGGAGGAGGAGGAGGAGGAGGAAGAGGAAGAGGAGAGGAGGAGGAGAGGAGGAGGAGGAAGAGGAAGAGGAAGAGGAAGAAGAGGAGGAGGAGGAGGAGGAGGAGGAGGAGACCATACACAACCTGGCTATGAATCCAAGTAAGTACCCATCCAATACCCCAAGTTTAGAATCCCTTTCATATACACATCTTATATGCATACTCCATATTCTCATATTCACAATCTGTAGTGTGTAAACAGAGAATGAGAGACCTGGTATCAATTTATTATCATTTATTCATGTGTTCTACATAGTACAATGCATCACAGTCTGCCATTTAGTTGCAAAATGAAAGAGACAAAAAAAATTATAATAATCTTGAGGGGAGGTCTTCAGTAACACAAGAACTTATGAATGAGATTCTGCAAGTGATGAAAGGGAAGTGAGGGGAGTGAGAAGAGAGGGAGGAAGAGGAGAAGTGAGGAAAAAGGAGAACAGGAATGGCACAATAGGAGAATGCAAAAATAAGAAATAGAGATTAGGAGGAGAGACAGAAAAAGAAGTAGAATGAGAGGAAGGAGAAAAGAGGAAGGAGGAGGGAGAGGAAGAAGAGAGAGAGAGGAAGAGAGAGAGAGAGGAGAGAGGAAGAGGAGAGAGAGAGAGAGAGAGAGAAGAAGAGGGGAGAGGAGAGAGGAGAGAAGAGAGAAAGAAGAGAAGGAGTAAGAGAGAGAGAGGAGAGAGAGGAGAGAGAGAGAAGGAGAGAGAGAGAGAGAGAGGAGAGAGAGAGAGAGAGAGAGAGAGAAATGGGAAGTTTCGAGCACAGGTCTTGCTCCTTCAAGGGGGGGCAATCCCCCACTCCCACACGTGGCTTGCCAGCCCTCTCCACCCCAGGGCAGGAACGGCACCTTGCACCACAACTATCCTCCGTTTCACAAGTTAATCACTCAGCTATTGGGCAGCGCTGTGAGGCACGAGATCACCCTATAAATAAATACGACTTTTTAAACATTCTTGCACTGGTGGGGCACTGGGCAGCTGTGGCCCTCTCGTGTCAGTGGGGCAGGACAGGGGCTGGTGGGTGCCATGGGGGTAGAGGGAGGGGTGGAGGATGCCATGGTGGTAGAGGGAGGGGTGGAGGATGCCAGGGGGGTAGAGGGAGGGGTGGAGGATGCCATGGAGGGTGGGTGGGGGAGGATACCATCAAGGGTAGGGGATGGAGGTGGTCATGGGGTGGGGCTGGGGTGGTAGAGGTCATGGGAGATGCTGGGAGTTGGAGGAGTGGGGGGGGGTCTCTCTCTATCTGCAGCTGCTTTCCTCTTCTCTGCGAGCCTTAAGGGCCTAAGTCTTGTGTGTCAGAGGAATTACTGTCCTCAATTGAAATCTAATTTTTTCTATATGTGTCTTAAATAGGTAAGATTATGAAAAGTTCCTCAGTGTGTTGACAAGACTATGACTAGCTAGGCTAAGCTTTTGCAATAAGCAATATTGGAAATATGAAGCCAGGCTTGAATATCATATTGATTTTGTAGTAAATGCAAAACAACAAAAAAAGAAAAAAGAGAAAAGAAAACAAAAAAATACAGACAAGCACAAACTCAGACAAACAGACAGATGCACACAAACACACACACTTACACACAAACACACACACATATATGCGTACTCACACACACACACACACACACACACACACACACACACACACATCTATTTGCATACATTTAAAAAGAACTTCACACTAAAATCAGCTTCCTTTCCTTGTTTCTTTCACTCCCAGCTATGACTGCATCATTCATCTTTTCACTGTTGCAAATTCTTGCAAAGAAAAAAAAAAAAAAAAACAAAAAAAAAAAAAAAAAAAAAACAAGCAACAGATAAAAAAAATATAAATAAATATATAGACAATAAAGAAGAGACCATCATTCTACCCTTCATCTCTACGTGTGTGTGCTCTCCTGGAACTATCAAAAAAGGGGAAACAAAAAATGAAAAAAAGAAAGAAAAATGGAATAAAAAAATAAAAAAATCCAGAAGAATAAATATATAAATATTTAAATAAACAAAGAGATAAGGAGAAATGATAAACAGTTATGATTAGAGTAATGATAAGAACAGAGATTACCACATTAATAACATAAGGACTAAACGATGGCAACAATAATAAACCCAAAAATAGTATTAATAAAAAGTATTATCAACAAACTATAATAATAGTAAAATTCATTATATTACCAATAATAACAACAGTAATAATAATGATAATAATGATGATGATGATGATGATGATGATGATGATGATGATGATGATAACAATAAAAATAAAGTAGTAGTAATAATAATATTAACAATAATAATAATAATAATAATAATAATAATAATAATAATAACTACAACAATGACAAAGATAATAATATTAATGACAATTGTAGAACTTAAATGATAATCAGTGACAAGAATAAAGAAACAAAGAGCGAGTAAAAATAGGGGAAAATATATCAAAAAAGAAAAATCCGTAACAATAATAAAAAAAGTCAATAAAAATGCAAGACTTTACTGACTGGCCCCAGCAAAAAGGCTTGTACTCACCTTGGGCTCTGAGTTGGCGTTGCATTGGCAAACTCATCAGCATCAAAGAAATCCTCATCTTCGGAGCTGGAATAGGAGGTTTCGGGCACGACGCTGTCTGGAGGGACGAGGGTGCTGGGAACTGTGGGGGGGGGATCAAGAAAATTTGCCTTAATTGTCAAAGTTGCAAGGCTAGCGCACACATGAAAATGGAAAGGAGGAAAGATAAAAGATGGAAAGAAGAAACAAAAGGAAGTGTTTATGGTACTACATTCTGATAATAACTTCGAAAAGATGTGTAATCCTGTTGAATCACCTTTAAAAGATAATACAAATATCTGATCAAAGCAATTTAGGAAGAAAGATAAATAGGAGATAACTTTTCAAAGTTAACTCTAGTTTCCCCATTAACATTAATGTTGACCAATTGGCAGAATAGGAGCGTTTATTCAGCTTATATTACATGGGTTATCACTAAGCCAGGGAGATGCCCTGGGGATGAGGAAAAGAGGATGAATAACCTCAATGAAGATCCCCAGCAGCAAAATATTCCTTCCATTTAGTATGTTCAAACAAGCATTTGGTTCTTGAGACATATACTACAGGCCACTGAATGGATACTGAAGCATGTCACATTTCTAGGGTTACGAAACTGAGAGCATGGGAAAAAGCCAGGTGTGAAATAAAATAAGGAGTGATGTAAAACTATGATAGAAAGAGTCTGTAATCCAATCAAGACGATTTAACAACTTAAGAAAACTGGTCAATTGTAATTAAGAATCTGAAGACTGAAATCTTAAAAGGTTGATACATCTGATACAATGTTTAAATATTATGAAACTGAGTTGCTGTTTGTCAGTGAACCCAATGACAAAGTATAATCATCAATATTTGTGAATGATATGCTATGTTTACATTTGCATTCATTCTCTCTCTCTCTCTCTCTCTCTCTCTCTCTCTCTCTCTCTCTCTCTCTCTCTCTCTCTCTCTCTCTATATATATATATATATATATATATATATATATATATATATATATATCACTTTCCATCTCTGATTATCTCTCTTTTTAACAGAGCACAATGATTTACATGAGTAACAATTATCATTACACAGCATCAGAGTTTGTTCCAGAATTAACAAAATATAGATGATGAATTATAGAACATTTTAAATGGCACTTCCTTTAATAAACCCAAGCTTGACCAGGTTTTGCATGCTTGTTTGGCAACAAACAGTTTCTTGCATATGTTTAAACTCTTTCTATATATATGACCTTTCATTTTTTAAACTAAATCATTCACCTCTGTACCAAATGACTAGGAATACATTGGCAGTCATTTTTAACCCATTAATATAAAAAACAACAAGATTACTGGTATATATTATGCCAAAAAATTCTCCTTCTTTATGTGTAAAAAAATTACTTCCATCAATGGAATGCTAGTTTGTACGACAATGAATTTCAAGACAATCATTCTTTTTATGGTAAACATCTTATGGACTTCCTATACCTTTTTGAACGAGGAGAGAGAGAGAGAGAGAG
Source organism: Penaeus monodon (assembly GCF_015228065.2). Taxonomy (NCBI): domain Eukaryota; kingdom Metazoa; phylum Arthropoda; class Malacostraca; order Decapoda; family Penaeidae; genus Penaeus; species Penaeus monodon. The sequence goes on along the minus strand of NC_051424.1, from coordinate 33,800,029 downwards.
CATCTCTCAAGGTTTACCTGGGCTTCTCTGGCGCATCCCTGCAAGCGCGTTGGCTGCCTCGGCGCACTCCCGACCCACTTCGATCCCCGTTTGCACTGTTGGGGAAACAGTGAGTGGTACTCCAGGCTCCCCGGTTGAGGATACTAACACTCCTCCTCTCAATCCTCCTCCTCCTCCATCAGAACCCCCCTCCCCACCTCCTCCAACACTTGCTCCGCCTAAAGATGACGCAGACGGAGATGTTCCTTCGGGGATGGCATTGCAGGGATGGTAAACGCCGTTGACTGGAAAAGCAGTGTTTTTGGCGATCTGGAAAGATGGCCACACGTGAGTTGGCTGAGGCTTAATTTCCGAGGCCCAAGGTACTCATTTTATAAGGCTTAATATCATTATGTAGGACTTATCATTAGCTATGAAACAAGAATTAGTAAGAGGTTAATTTCAACAAACAAAACAAAACTTATCTGAAAAAAAAAAAAAAATATTTATAGACTTCCTTGATCTTAATCCTAAATAAGCAACCCAATCCTATAAGATTTCACAAAAATTGCAAAATCTGACAATGAATTTCACGTCCATTTGAATAAATTTTGAAATACATGCAAGAAAACACTAATCTCAGCCTGAATTAAACTTGAAATATGCCCAAGAATATTGATAAATAAAATCCGGTCAACTGACAAAGCCAAACACTCACCTGCAGCAGGACAATGGAATGCTTAATAGACTCCAATACATTGTTAATATTTCCGATGACTGCCTGGCAGCGCTGCCTGTCGGCTTCATCCTCCGTTGTCAACATGTGCTTCTCCAGGACAGTTGTTTGGTCGATCAGGAGCTGCAGGTATGCGTCACTCTCCGTTAGCTTCTTGTCGAAGTCTGCCATGGTGGGAGCTGGTTTAGAGGGATCCCACCTCTGTTGAAGGTAGAGAAAAGAAAAGAAATGCATTAATTTCTCAAGGTAATCATTAGTGATGAAGGGACCTTACTAATTTGATAGTTGTAAATGCATATCAAGTAGATGATAGATACTGGACACAATGTTACTTTGGCTTCCCTTTGATATTACAAGTACATATCAAATTTCCTTCAAAAGGAAGTCTTTCACTTCCATGGCTTTATAATCCTATCTAGCTTTTCCAGTACAGCTTGAACCATTTCAACAATCCAATCCACCCTTGCAAGCTAAGATTTTCTCTCTATCAAAAATTACTCACAGCTGTTATTTAAACAACTAATCATAAAAAAAAAAAAAAAAGATACTCTTTCACACAGTTGTCATAAAAAAATCTTAACCATAGTGCAGTCTCACAAATTGGATAATTATATATACAAAGACTTGAACACATAAAGAGAATCTGAAGAATCCAACGCCACTGGCACTTACCCTAATGGACGGTGTGTGTCTGACAATGGTGTCTTCCAGGCCACGGATCCACTTCTCCCGCTCATCTGGGTCATGTGCCTATTAAGAGGTTACTGCTGTGTTAATCCTTTAGGCAAACTATATGTATAAAAAAAAAATTTGTTAACTGTATCTTATGAGATGGAATCGCTAAAACCATTGATGCTGGGAGTGTATCTCTGCAGCTTTGTTTATTATGGTTGTATGGTTTTATTTCATTGTGTTTTGTTTACACACTGATGGACCCAAAAGGTTGGTTCACCAGAGTCTGATAAAACACTTTACTTTTTACTACTACTATTATTGCTAATAATATTGTTTTAACAAAATATAGTTATAACTGCTCTTCATGATATAATAATAATAATAATAATAATAATAATAATAATAATAATAATAAAAAAAAAGAAGTAATAATCATCATCATCATCAAATAATAGTGATGATAATAATAATAATAAAATAATCCTAATAATAAGGAATCAATAATAACTACAGAATAATATTTCCCCCCAAAACTCAATGTATGAAGTAAAGAGGTGAGGCCACGTAAGCCTTCATGCAATCCTAGTGAAAGACTCCTTGGTGAAGTTCATAAAATTTCAGATTATAAAATAAAACCACTGTAGACTGTGCACGTTCCCTGCATCAGTTGGTTAACCCACTGGATCCAGTGATGTGCCAGACATGTCATGTGAAAATCTGGCTGAAGGGCAGGTGATGCAATGGCGCGCCAGGAGTGCACAAAGCACAAAGATTACACTCAGTGGGCATTTAGGTCTGGGCTCTTGCATTATTTCCGCCCATAAATGAGCCATGGCTGGAAAAGCACTATTTCCATGCTCAGGATCCTATTCCTGCCCATTGCGACCTTCAGCACAGAAAGTGTTACAGAAAACTGAATAATACAAATAAAGTAAAAAAGTGGAGCAAATAACAAAATGTTTCTTATTATTATTGCACAAAGTTGTAAACTACCTAGAAAGATGATATAGAGTCTGGGATGGGAAAAGAGTCTATTCTCCTCTTGTTATAGCATATAAAATGACAAATACAGAGACCTTGAAAATTAGTAAAATGAGAAAAAAACACTTAAACAAAAAAAGAGATTGTATAATTATGAAGAGGAGTCAAGGATTCTTGACACTGAGGGTCTGATGCGAGTAGTGACTCAAGAGTGTCACCAATCAAGAAGGCCTAATGCCCTGATTTTGGGCCATGTTTTTTTTTGTTGTTGTTGTTGATTTTGAAACTCGTCTCATTTTCAATAAATCTAGTTTGTGCATTGTGCATTTCTACCATAATGATAATAATGATGATAAAAATAACAATAATAATAACAACATTAGCAATAATGATAATAACAGCAGCAAATGGTTATGATTAAAACTCCAGCTGACTCACCTGGAAGTGGAAGGTCTTGGCATCCACAGTGATGGTGAATGTGGAATCGTCGTCGTCATCAATCCCAACCACCGCTCCCTTGAGACGCACACAACCTCTGCGCGCTCCTCGCACCATCTTCTCCTTGGACTGCAATGGGGGGATAAGGAGGAAGAGGCCTTCAGTTTGTGGGCTAAAGCAAGTCAATCATGACCCTCACTCAAAGTCGTTTTTTCTGTCCTTCCAATTCGGCCAACCTCTTCCCAGTTCCATTTTCGTCATAGTTATGTTTAATTTTTTATCAAAGGGGCCGTTCCTTCCCTCACAATTTTTAGCATGACCATTCTACTTTCATTTAAGGGAACAAGCATTAAACTTACATGTAAACCAAGAAAAGCAGAAGAAGAAGAAAAAGAAGAAGAAGAAGAAAAAAAAAAAATGACAGCAAAAAGTATTGGTACCCCTAAAAAGGTAGACTTCAGAATCTAGTCATTTACATAATACCTCTTAGGTGACATTATGCCCCAGTAAATGTACAAATACCTTGGGATCTTTAATCTCTAGAGGCCTACATGCCACTACTTTGGGAATATCTTGCAGTGACTGCCAAAATCTGCCAGGCATCTTTCTGAGGCTTTGTTGCATGAATAATATATACATAATGTTGTCTACTAAGTCTGATACTTAACCTCTAGGGTTCTGTTCACTATGATTACGGCATGCCACATCCTGTGGGGTCGGTCCTATTCAACCTAGTCCTGCAAGGCTTGTCAAAATGATGGTCTTTATTCCCACCGCATTTTCATTAAAAATGAGATGAATGTAGTGTTACTGTCTGGCAAGTTTTCTGCCTAATACCCATGCTATCATCTCACCCCCACTCCCCTGGAAGCCCTCCTCTCCCTGAGCAATTCAGTCTCGTTCCTTTTCATGCTATGTGGCGAGTGTAACTTCGGAATGAATTCTGGTACTGTGTTACATATTTCCTTTCCCACTGTTTCCTTTAACATGTCATGCTACTAAATATCACATAGTCACCTGGTATACAGTTGTCATTTTACTATTTACAAAACTAGATACATATACCTATACCTAAACACACATTTCCTCACTGGCATGTTTTTGATAAGTGATCCCCATTTTCATTCTTACATGAGGGGTAACTCTTATGGTGCATAAAAGCAAGCTCTTGAAATGCCAGAATACAAAATCTACTTTCAATCTACCTTCATGAAACTTAAAAGAAAAAAGAAGAAAGAAGAAGAAGAAGAAAAAAATCTGGCTTGTTTCATGAATGAGACAGACATGCTGGAGGAATTTATGATATTGTATAGATGAGAAAAAAAATAATCATAAGTGAATCATATCAGACAGATTACAGAGCAGTGATAGGGTAAGAATGATCTTTTTTCTTTCCTTCTGATATCTCAGTAAAAGATGCCTTGTTATCTAAATACACATATACATAAAAAGTAACTGGCCTAATATAGTAATAATAATAATAATAATAATAATAATAATAATAATAATAATGATAATAATAATAATATTTTCTTAAAAAATAAATAACAAGGTAATTGTTTCTGAAGTAAGCTCACCTGTTACTCGAGCCAACAACTTCTGAGACTCTTGGCCATCCACAAACAATCCACGAATATCACTGACTCCACCATTCTCAGTATGGTCATTAAGTAAATATATACAGTGACAATCCTAACAATAATCATAGGCCTATTAGAATAAATAACAATAAGAAAAATAATGCTCAGGCAAAATAAAAAAGAAACAGTTTTCTGCCAAACTTATTTCTAATTCCCCGACCTTTGTTATTTTAGGATCAGATGTACTGACTTCTGAACCTATTTATGAGGTCAAGTGGAATGGAACTCTAAACACACATATAATTTCCTTTTTGCCTTATGACAATCATAATAATAACATAATTCCAATACAATAATTACCATAATAATTGCTTTAAAAATTACTTGTGCCAGCACACACACACTCACTCACTCACTCACTCACACACACACACACTCACACTCACACTCACACTCACACTCACACTCACACTCACACTCACACCCACACTGACACACACATAGTGTATATATCTATATACATAAACATACATACATACATACATACATATATATATATATATAATATATATATATATATATATATATATATATTATGTGTAATATATATATATATATATAATATATATATATATATATATATATATATATATATTATGTGTATATATATTATATTATATATATATATATATATATATATATATATATATATATATATATATAAATTACGTCACTCAGCATCAAAAAAATTTACGTCAGTAATCGACTACATTGGCCAGAGATATTATATAGTATTCATGAAGTGATGATATAAAACCACGTGAAAATACTGATATGTATTTTGGAAAGGAAAGGAAAGAAAAAGAAAGAAAGAAAGAAAAAAAATCACCGTATTTATAAAATACACTGAACATAGAATTATATCAATATGGAAGTGATAATATAAACCTGTTGAAACTAAAGTTTATCTTATAAAATAACCACTGTTTCAACTCCATGGTACCACACACTGCTTATTTTATTCAGACTATAGAGCGAATAATGAATAATGAAGTATGGAGTCTATATAACAACAAAAATATCCTACTGTCTTGATTTATCAGAAAATATGGTAAATAGAGACCTTAGAAAATAATAATACTGAAATTACAACACAGATTCTTAGTATTACGAAGAAAAGGCAAGGGATGCTGGTATTGGGCATGAGTGGTCGCTAGGGTGAAGATATGAGCCCACAGCAGCGGGGCCCGGGCCACTATGAATACAACCCGGGAGAGAGGGCTTACGCATCAGGAAGTCACCCGTCGGCAAAGGGTTAACATTTATGCAAATCATTATTACAGAGAAGAAGGGTTCAAACACAACTAAACGTATCAGAAGTAGAATGAATCATTAAAAATAGCAACAAATTAATAACAAAACTAATAATGAAAGCACAAATGAAAGAAAACTGACCACTTTAAGTATATGCAAGCACCAACTCAAGGAAATTCATGTTCGGCTTCCTTTATGTATATGGTTTTGAGACGGCCACTTAGGTGGTGTTACATGTCCGCAATAGGCCTTAGTAGTGAAAGATCGAGACAAAGAGAGAGAGAGAGAGAGAGGAGAGAAGAGAGAGAATGAGGAGAGAAGAGAGAAAAGAAGAGAGAGAGAGAGAGGAGGAGAGAGAGGGAGAGAGAGAGGGAGAGGGGGAGAGAGGAGAGACAGAAAAGAGAGAGAGAGACAGAGGGGAGAGAGAGAGAGAGAGACAGAGAGGGGAACGAGAAAAGAGAGAGAGACAGAGAGAGAGAGAGAGACACTTAGGTGGTGTTACACGTCCGCAATTGGACTGTGTAGTGAAAGATCGAGATAAAGAGAGAGGGAGAGAGAGGGGGGGGGGGGGAGAGAGAGAGAGAGAGAGAGGGGAGAGAGAGAGAGAGGGAGAGAGAGAGAGAGAGAGAGAGAGAGAGAGAGAGGGAGAGAGGGAGAGAGGGAGAGAGGGGGAGGAGAGAGGGAGAGAGGGAGAGAGGGAGAGAGGGAGAGAGAAAGGGAGAGAGGGAGAGGGAGGGAGGGAGGGAGACCAGGCACATGCAGGAGAGTGAGAGGGAAAGAGAGAGACGCAAGCACGAAAGACAGAGAAGGAAAGTGGAAGAGGAGGAGAGACAGAAGGGAGGATGATTGGCAGAGCGAGCGGGAGGGCAGTCGCCCCATCCCTCCCCCGCCCTCCTTCCGCCCTCCCACAGCTCTCCAGAGCCCAACCCGCCCTTCACCCTCCTCCTTCCTCACCGTGTAGTAGGAGAGGAGTCCTGCGCTGTCATCCAGGACGAACCAGCGGTACTGCCAGCCCTTCATCACGTTCGTCCACTTGCTCAGAGGTCCTTCCATCACTGCCATCTTGCCAACTATAAGCGGTGGAAGGAAGGGGTGGAAATAAACAGGGAGGAGGTCTGAGAGGAATCGCATCCATCGAAGAGGGGTTTGGATTCGACTAATGAAGGTTTTAAGAGAATTTTATTTTAGTTTAGACAATTGGAAGCGGAGATAAAGGGGGCTGGATTCTCCTTTGACGTCTTGTTTACATCGCCTCAGGTCGTCTATACTCGGGGCGGACGGCGCGAAAGCAGACGATGCGATTCGAAATGTCTCCGACTTTTCGTTAGATTTAGATTTTCTTCCTTTGAGTTAGATGTGAGAAATTTCCGTTTTTGACATAGACTTTGATCATTTTCTCCTTTGAATTAGATCTGAGAAATTTTCGCTTTTGAATTAGACTTTGATTAGATTTTCTCTTTTGAATTAGATTTAAGAAATATCAGCTTTTGACTGAGACTTTGATTTTCTTCTCTTTCGAAAAAAGATTTAGAGATTTGCTTCTTCTGAAGTAGATTTAGTGAATTTATTCTTTTGAATTCAACTTGGAAATGTTTCTCTTTTGAATTACATTCAGGAATTTTCCTTTATTTGAATTACATTTCGATTTTATCTCTTGATAAATAAATCGCTAAATGGCCTGAGGACTGTAGATGCAGAAAAAAAATCCTCTTAGGTAGACTTAGAGAATTTCCTCTTTTCAATAG
>NC_051424.1:33770081-33787581 GCF_015228065.2 Penaeus monodon | reverse complement strand
AGTCATATAAATCGATGTAAGATAGAGCCTTAACTCACGCAAACTCGCATCAATACAGTGAAGCCAGGAACCGACATGACCCCACGACAGCGCGAAGACCATATATAGCACTGCTTAAACTGGATAGACTCTAACAAGAGGTATCGCCTACTCAGTAGAACCAGAAGCTAGGACTGCGAAAAGAGTACTGTCTGGCCCCCATGATCAAGGGAGACCTGAATCCCAGCAGAGAACATGAGAATAAAGCCTCCCATACTAACCTGACTTTGCATAGAGATACCAGAAATGAAGAACATACTGAGCCCTCTAAGACCGTAACCAGCAGCTACCAACCGACAACCCTCCTTAAGCAGCTGAGAGAAATACAGCCACAGATTACGAGAGATATAAAAACACTAAAACGCATCAGCAGACAACGAACAAAAAGGGTATGTGCAGGAGACAACACTCGACCACATACTCATTGTCACGCACGCGAGGAGGATCTACCAAGAACTGCAAGGGAGAATTATAGCCCAGGACATCAGAAATTCCGAGTCCTGTAAGGCGCCGACATAGCTCGAATATTGGTGGATAACACACTAGCGCGTCGACTTCAAAAAAATAATCAACTGTTCCTCCAGCATGCAGCAGCCCACACCCTAAGTAGTAATCTCCAAACTCTGACAGACTAGGAGGAGGAAGATGCTGCGCTATATGGCTTCAAGCCAATGCCAAGTCTCACTGCACCGATCGCAGAACAGCACCTAGCATAAGGAACCTCAGTTAAAGCATATGTTACAAAGCGAGATCTTCAACGCGCGTAAGCAGTCAGGAACAGATCTCCATGGCATGTTAACCAAGGACAGCAGCAGGAAATAACATCTCCCTCGGCGAGACAGCTAGAGAGCAGACTGAGCCGTAGGTATAACACAAGCACTCGCGGCACACGGATGGGAATCCAATGGTTGTGCGTACAGTTCACATGGTGACGAATAGTGGCTCAGCGACATGCCGGAGAAGGACAAGGAACATTCCCATCAGGAATCTTAAAGCTAGTCGGGAAGAGTCGAAGACGCCATTTTGGGTAAATAGACCATTCGCCTCCTAAAGCCCTACCACTGCCATATAACAAGACCAAAAGCTTCTCACAGCATGACTGCAGTCGCCGATCCCGGCGGCGAATGAAAGGATAAATCTCAGATCTCGTTGGCGTTCCAGTGACGCGCTTCTGCGCAACTGAGCTACTTAGAACAGTAACACACATATATACCAGGTGGGACCTCACAACAGTTAAAGCTAAGATGCAGCAGATTGTACGCCAGGACTAGCAACGTGGCCAAGAACCCACCCATACCATCAGGAGAACTCCTACACTAAAGAGGTCGTAGCTGCAAGCAATATTCCAAAGACCCTAAAAACTAAGAGATGCGAGGCGAAAGCTAAGCAGGCAATATGCTCGATATCCCTCACAATGAACTGATAAGGACACTGACGCACGCGGAACCTCCAGACTAACCCCATAATGCGCTACGGAGCGCCCTACATACAGATTAGACTAGCCATTAAGCCAGTAGGAGTACATTACCCCCTGACCTGTTGAGGCCCGGAGCAACCAAAGTGAGTCACCCTACTCTGTAAGGGATAAGGGAGATCAAAATAATGAAGACAGTAGCACTACCGTAATTGCATATACATAGACTCAGAATGACAGCAAGGTCCTACTCGCCACATCTACTTCTAGAAACGCAATCCGCTAACACCTACTACGACAAGCCAACCCTAGAGACGGGGCAAGTCTGATTATAAACCTGACAAGCTCCACATAGACACCCCACAAAACCACCACCCCCTCCAGCACCCCCTCCCCTCAAGGAAAACATAAAGACTAAGCGCTTCACGAGTATTGGGGACGCCAGCTCTAAAGTGAGTTGCGCGCACATAAGTGAGCTCACTAAGCACTACATTACAGACCTCAGAACTATGCGCGTTATGACTCAGGGCCATCAGAGTGAGATGCATATGGAGATCCCTGCCAAGAGCTCAAGCGAATCGACAACAGAATACTATCTGCGACCTGATAGCAGCCTCTATTGACTAGGTACTGAATAGTGCATAAGGTTAAAGAAATGCTTCCCACTCAGAACGCTACGGTCTTCCAAGCGCCAGGGCTATGCAGAACTTCTTGTCCCATAAGTTATATCAGGGAAGTGAGCCCCAGACCGACTGGTCCTTCAGACATCCACACTTCTTTCACACCCACCTGTGATAAGGACCCTGGATAATGGGCAGAGTACTAGCCAAAGTCAGTGCGGGAAGCAAACACTAGGCAATATTAAGGTCTCGGACTAATCTGACTTTGCCGATGATGTTGCATCCTATCGAGTCCTTGGATTCAACTTGTGGCGGCTCTTGATGCATTTAGCAATGAGGCGCAAGCCCTAGGCCTAGAGGTCTCTGGACCAAGACCAGATTCAGGATTTGGGCCTGTTAGGGGAACCCTACAGTCGATCCATGCTTGCGGCCGAGACGTTGAAGTCCAGGAAAAGTTTTACATAATTGGTAGCGTAGTCCTTCCATCTTCTGCGTTGTCAGACCAGGGAATATCAGTAGACGGATTGGTCTGGCAACAGAGCCATTGAACTCGATCAAAAAAGCAGAGTTTGGAGAGTCGAGGTTACTATGCCAGAAGGAACCAAGCTGCGTGTCTTCAAGGCCTTGATACTTCCAGTTTTGCTCTATGGAAGTGAAACCTGGACGCTATCCCCCCAAAAAAGACTTGATGATGCTTTTTGTAAACCAAGTCCCTTCGCCCGGATATGAGCGGTACAGTTAAGCCTAAGCGACCACGTGTCCAACGGCGGTAACACCGTGAGACTGGCATGGGGGGACCTGTAAATGCATAATCCGGGATCGCCAACTCCCAGGCTATATGTTAGCCCCACCTAGCTCGGCATCCATATGGGACGGCCCTGCCCACCAGGTTGGCTCTCTGCGAGACAACCCTGGGTGGAGGAGACCTGTGGGATGTCCTAGGAAGATCATGGCTTGGGCAGCTCGAAAGAGACCTGTCGCGGGAATTAGAGATGGGCTGGGCATGCTGGAACTACGCTCGAGGGCATCTCATGGCTGGAGCGAAGGGTGGATGCGGCATGCGCCCCCATCGGCGTTAGCCCCTTCTTGATGATGGATGATGATTGTTACATTGCTTTGGTGACACGGTCTATCGGGCTTAGAACGGAGCTTCTACGCAGATAATAAAAATCTGTGTATATGTCAATATAGCAAGATATCCCCGTCATCATAGTGCACATGGATTGAACCTGATATAATGCTACCCGGTTTGCGTTGTTAAACACATAATAGATTACGCCCCGGACACGTGTAGTTCGAAAGGTTATTCATTCAATCGGCAACTTTGAGTCGATGTGACCCGAGGTTACGTCCGTTAATTAATGTAGGACTAGGGTTCAAGCCATAGAAGTAATTATTCGCCTTATTAATCACAACTTTCTCACCTTCTGAAGTCGCTTGCATGTTTTCGGGTATATCCCAGGCGTTTGTGTGATGCGTGAATAATTTCGTTATAATCCGTAAGGTTGTTGCGGGCGATCACCATCACAGTTAATTAAGCAGAAAGGAGTAGTCCTTTGGATAGATTTTCTTTGCTACGGAGTCGCCTCACTCGCTCAATGTACGCGATGTCAGAGTATTATAAGGATTACCCCGTCGATGAATCGTACAACCTAACATAAACGCCATAGCCCATAGACATGATACACCAGGCAGTTCCTATTTACTGAACCCGAGAAGATAGGTTTGCCTAAAAGTCGAAAGCGAATATTTTTTCAGTCACCATTCACTGAATGCGCGACATTCCTGTATGCATAAAACATTATATATATTGATTCAATTATAGACCCGTCAGATGAAATAATCTTATATCAGCTAAGCAAATTGCGTAATAATATACTTCAGTTTTGTAATCTTCCTGTTTACTAATAATTAGTAGTTCATGTTTGAGCCACTACATCGTACACAGCATCAGATACTTATTGTACAGTTTTCCTGCTCGTGATGCTCTTCGGAGTGAGTACCGAGTAGTTAGGCGTCCAGTTACCTCCTCACTGGAGAGTGCCGGTCGTACCTATTTATGCGTTAAAACAGTAATCATTACTCTCTAATATATCCGGCGCTTGGGACGCAGCACTGACTTGGAAGATCTGCCAGCGTAGCCCACCAAGTGGTCTAGCGTAAAGGCAAATGTCAAAGTAAGAAGTTGCCGTTGCGCCAAAGGAACAACGGAGACGCCCTCGGTGACATGAACCTCGAATCAGATTAGTGTATGGCTTGTGACCCGTCTATGAGGTCGAATGTCTACAACCACTCAGGACGTACGCGTCCACAGTTTGTCCCTATAAGTCGAACCGTATATTCGTGTTGTAGATATAATTTTATATGCGCAGGTCACTCTCGCCCTTATAACATCTCCTCATTCATGACCTAGCTGTCCACCACACACTGACCATACACAACACATCTCACCTTACTCATCCACGAAGGACAAGAAGACACCTGATACCTTCATTAATAGGGATTGCGTTTGACTAGTTTAGTGCAGGCATACATACAGATCTATGATGTATACTCTTAGGCCACGCAATTTGTCAGTTCCGTGACGACCGTGATTGTACGTATGAATGCTACAAGTCTACATTATATCTTTTCTACTAGTGTGAGACAAGATGATCAAGTAAATCCTGCGGATATGCCTTTGTGTTCCCTTATATGCTCTTAAATTCTATCAGAGACGGTTGGTAGTTGCGGATCGCTACTGAGCTCCCTCTCTTATTTTCTTCTTCTATCTTTGTGAAATTAAAACACAAAATGAGAAAAAAAGACAAAAAATAATTAAAAAACCAACATCAAAAATGCAAATTTTAGAATAACCAGATAGTGGTACTTAACAAAACCCCTCTTCTATGTTGCCTTTCGTTTTCTCTGACTATCTGGTCCTTACGTAGTCTGATCGGTACCGACTATTTATTGCACAGCACCGAAGGAGGTATCATGCTGCCAGAAACCGGTCACCTAGGATGACTGTGGGAAGGACGCATCGAAGATCGCCATAGGACACGGTGGACCAGGATGTTCGCCAGTGCAGGTGTTAAGCCGTCCCATGCTGGAACACCCCTAGATATGGTGAACTCCAAAAGCTGTTAGCGCAGGTATCAGCCACCCCGAGATGCCGCGCCCTGCCCCGACGCCGTAGAGCCAGAGGAAGATTACGAGGACGTGTGGTGCGGAGAGGACCTGGACGAGATCTGTGAGGATGTGTGGACGAGGCGCCACCGCGTTCGGCCTGGACGAGGACTACGAGGAAGTCTAGGACGAATCCGAAGTCAAGGAGGACCTGTGCGAGGCTTTCGAGGAATGGGGGACATCGAGGGACGGACAGCTTACACCGAGGACAGGAGGAAGAGGGGGGGGTGGGGGAAGACAGGGACGAGCAGCCAGAAGATGCACCAAGGACAATGCACGCGTGAGGAACGAGATGACCAGCCAGGTTAGGTCACCCTTGAGGCAAATCAAGACGCCTCGAGGGCCGAGGCGTGATAGATGGCGAGCAATGACAGTGTAGCAGTCAGTGTAGCAGAGGGACTTGTGACCTCACCCGCAACCCCCCATGTTTTCTCAGCTGGAACGGTCACTATATACCGAGGATAACTTAGGCCTCGGGAGTTCATGTCAAGCACCGGTCAAGTAAGGCCGGCAGAGCCCTTGCCCCGCCGAGGCTAGCTGACCTGACTCGACCCAGCCAGCAAACCCCAATAGATACCTTTTAGTGTGTTAGGTTCCAAACTGTGTGGTCAACTCTTAGAAATAAAGACGTGAAGCCGGTATACCCAGTAGCAATACCCCTGAAGCCAATGTAATAGGGTTCTATACCGGTCTTCCCAACACACACACTACACACACACACACACACACCCACAACACAGCACAAACACTACACACACACACACACACACACACACACACACCCACACGCAGGATATATTATATATAGACTAATATATATAGGATATGATTATAGATATACGATAGAGATAGAGGTACTATGACATACCATATAGATAGACTATATGTATATATAATATAGAGTATATATATATAATATATATATATATAATACACACACACATCACCACACACACACACACACACACACACCACACACACAAACACACACACATATATATATATATATATATAGATAATATATATATATCTATATAATATATATGTATATATATATATATACTATATATATAATATATATATATATATTATATATATATATATATATATATATATCTATACATATCATATATATATATAATAGATATATATATACATTATATGATAATTAAAAAGATTAACAGAAGAATAAGCGAAATGCTTGATATGCTGAAAACACAATTCTTAATAATCATCTTCATAATTTTTTCTGTATCTTGTTTTCTCTTACTCTGCTCTCTAACGCGATCGCATGTGGCATTTATAATCCTGAAATGTTTTATTTCTTGGTAGAAAATAATTCGTAAACATTTTGCTTCTCTAATAATAAAAAACAATGAAATGATAAACCGTATTAGTTAAGTGTACTTCATAACGCACGACGAGCCTTTGCTAAACTAGATAGTTAACTCCATGCAGGTTTCAATCACATGTATTACCATGGAATAGCTTTCGACAAAAACTCTAGGGAAACTTAATCCCCATTTTTTGGCATCGACGCGCATGGTGAAGTATGTGGACAGGCACTTGACCTGGACGCCGCACCCTCCCCCGCCCGACCGCAGGGAATTAATCACCCATGGAGCGGACGTGACAACCACCCCCTCACTGTCCTACCATGGCTGAAGGGTGGGGACTGCTCGATGCCCCCCAGTTTTTTTTACCAGTGCCAAACTACCAACCCCCTCAACCCTCCACTCTATGGGAGGGATTGATTTCCACGAAACATAGAGAGGATGTGAACGATGTTGGATTCTACTGCCGACCCTGCTCGCTATAACGAGGGATTCCAACCCGTTCAGACCAAAGGAAAAAAAGTTGGCCTGATAGCAAGCCTCTATACTGGTACTGAAAGTGCTGTAAAGTGTGGTGGGGGTATGTCGAACTTCTTCCCTGTTAATTCAGGGGTGAGGCAAGTGTGTCCTTGCACCCACACTTTTCAACACTTGTATGGACTGGATAATGGGCAGAGCTACTAGCCAAAGTCAGTGCGGAGCAACACTAGGCAATATTAAGGTCTCGGACCTTGACTTTGCCGATGATGTTGCCATCCTATCTGAGTCCTTGGAGTCACTTGTGGCGGCTCTTGATGCATTTAGCAATGAGGCGAAGCCCCTAGGCCTAGAGGTCTCCTGGACCAAGACCAAGATTCAGGACTTTGGGGGCCTGTTAGGGGAACCCGTTCAGTCGATCCATGCTTGCGGCGAGGACGTTGAAGTCACAGAAAGTTTTACATACCTTGGTAGCGTAGTCCATATCTCTGGGTTGTCAGACCAGGAAATCAGTAGACGGATTGGTCTGGCAACAGGAGCCATGAACTCGATCAACAAGAGCGTTTGGAGATGTCGGTACCTATGCAGAAGGACCAAGCTGCGTGTCTTCAAGGCCTTGATACTTCCAGTTTTGCTCTATGGAAGTGAAACCTGGACGCTATCCAGCCTTGATGCCTTTTGTAACAAGTCCCTTCGCCGGATCATGGGGCACAGTTGGCAGGACCACGTGTCCAACCGGCGGTTACACCGTGAGACTGGCATGGGACCTGTTACATGCATAATCCGGGATCGCCAACTCAGGCTATATGGCCACCTAGCTCGCCTCCCTATGGACGACCCTGCCCACCAGGTTGTCTCTCTGCGAGACAACCCTGGGTGGAGGAGACCTGTGGGATGTCCTAGGAGATCATGGCTTGGGCAGCTCGAAGAGACCTGTCGCGAGGAATTAGAGATGGGCTGTGTGCCTGCCTGGAGACTCGCCTCGAGGGATCCTCATGGCTGGAAGCGAAGGGTGGATGCGGCCATGCGCCCCCATCGGCGTTAGCCCCTTGATGATGATGATGATTGTTACATTGCTTTGGTGACACGTTCTATCGGCGCTAGAACGGAGCTTCTAACGCAGATTCATAAAAAATCGTTATATTCAATATAGCGCAGGATCTCCCCCGTATCATAGTGCACAGGATTGCCTGATATTACCCCGGGTTTGCGTAAACACCTAATAGATCTACGCCCCGACGTTCGAAAGGTTATTCATTCAATCGGCAACTTTGAGTCGATGTGACCCGCGGGTACGTCCGTTAATTAATGTAGGACTAGGGTTCAAGCTAGAATAATTATTCGCTTATTAATCACACCTTCTCACCTTCTTGAAGTCGCTTGCATGTTTTGGGTATATCCCAGGCGTTTGTGTGATTCGTGATAATTTGTATATCCGTAAGGATTGTTGCGGGCGTCCATCACAGATACGCAGAAAGGAGTAGGTTCTTGATAGATTTTCTTGGCTCGAGTCGCTTCGGTCAATGTACGGCATTTTGGGTATAGGATCCCCCGTCGATGAAGTCTAACATGCATAGCTAGACATGTACCTCGGCAGTTCATATTTCTGACCCCGAGAAGATTGGTTTGCTAAAAAGTTGGCGAATATTTTTTTCGTCACCATTCATTAATGCGTACATTCTGTTGCATATCATTATATATTGAATTCAATATGGTAGATGAAATAATCTTATATAGCTAGCATTGCTAATTTACTTCAGTTTTGTAATTTTTTTTTTCTAATAATTGTAGGTTCATGTTTGAGCCACCATGGTCACAGCATGATACTTAATTGTAGTTTTCATGCTGTGATGCTCTTGGAGTGAGTACGTGGTAGGGTCCCCAGTTCCTTTCCACGGAGAGTGCCGGTGTTACCTTTTAGGTAATCATTCTCTCTATTTATCCGGGCTTGGGACCAGCACTGACTTGGGCTGGCTTGGCCACCCAGTGGCTAGGTAGGCAATCAAGGTGAAGTTCCTTGCGCAAGGGAACAACGTGCCGCCTGGTGACTCGAACCCTCGAACTCAGATTAGTGTTGTGACAGTCTTGAGTCCGATGCTACAACCACTCGGCCACCGTGGTCCACAGTTTTGTTATAGTGAACGTTAATATTCGTGTTTGTGATTAATTTTTTATGTGAGGTCACTCTCGCTTTCCCTCTCATTCATGCTAGCTGTCACTCACACATGCATACACACACACATTCACCTTACTCATCCACGCAGGACAAGAGACACTGAACCTTTTCATTAATAGGGTTGGTTGCTGTCTTAGTGCCGGCATAAAGATTTATGATGTATCTCTTTAGCCCGCAATTTTGTCAGTCGTGACGAGTGATTCATACATGATGTACAAGTTACATTTATTTTTTCTCTGTGTGACGACAGTGATTCAAGTAAATCCTTGCGGATTGCCTTTGTTGTTTCCCTTATCTGCTCTCATATCTATCAGAGACGGTTGGTAGTTGCGGATCGCTACTGACGTCTCCCTCTCTTATTTTCTTCTTTATCTTTGTGAAATAAAACACAAAATGAGAAAAAAAGACAAAAATAAATTAAAAACCAACATCAAAAACTGCAAATTTTTATGAATAACCAGCTAGTGGTACTTAACAACCCCTCTTCTCTGTTGCCTTTCTTTTTCTCTTACTATCTGGTCCTTACGTGTCTGATCTGGTTACCGACTATTTATTGCACAGCACCGAAGGAGGATCCTGCTGCAGAACCGGTCACCTTAGGATGCTGTGGGAAGGACGTCATCGAAGATCGCCATAGGACCGTGGACCAGGATGTTCGCCAGTGCAGGTGTTAAGCCGTCCCATGCTGGAACACCCATAGATCTGGTCAACTCCAAAAGCTTTTTAGCGCAGGTATCAGCCACCCCGAGATGCCGCCCCTGCCCCGACGCCCGTAGATCCAGAGGAAGATTACGAGGACGTGTGGATGCGAGAAGGACCTGGACGAGATCTGTGAGGATGTGTGGACGAGGACGCCACCGAGTTCGGCCTGGACGAGGACTACGAGGAAGTCTAGACGAATCCGAAGTCAAGGAGGACCTGTGCGAGGCTTTCGAGGATGGATGGACATCGAGGACGGACAGCTTACACCGAGGACCAGGAGGAAGAGGACGACAGGGACGAGCAGCCATGAAGATGCACCAAGACAATGCACGCGAGAACGAGATGACCAGCCAGGTTAGGTCACCCTTGAGGCAAATCTAAGACGCCTCGAGGGCGAGGCGTGAGTAGATGGCCGAGCAATGTACAGTGTAGCAGTCAGTGTAGCAGACGGGACTTGTGACCTCACCTCGCACCCCCCATGTTTTCTCCAGCTGGAACGGTCACTATTATACCGAGGATAACTTAGGCCTCGGGGAGTTCATGTCAAGCACCCGTGTCAAGTAAGGCCGGCATAGCCCTCCCCCGCCGAGCTAGCTGACCTGACCTGCGACCCAGCAGAAACCCATATATATACCTTTTCGTGTGTTCCAAACTGTGTGTGTCAACTCTTAGAAATAAAGAGTGAAGCCGTATACCAGTATCAATACCCCTGCAAGCCAATGTAATAGGGTTCTATACCTGTTATTCACACACACACACACACACCACACACACACACACACACACACACACACACACACACACACACACACACACACACACACACACACACGCATATAATATATATATATATATATATATATATATATATTATATATATATATATATATATAATATGTATATACATACATATATATATATAATATATATATATATATATATATATATATATATATATATATATATATACATACACACACACACACACACACACACACACACACACACACACACACACACACACACACACATATATATATATATATATATAATATATATATATATATATATATATAATATATATGTATATATATATATATATATATATATATATATATATATATATATATATATATATATATTATATATATATACATATATATATATATATAATATATATATATATACATATATATACTAATTAAAAAGATTAACAGAATAAATAAGCGAAATGCTTGATCTGCTGAAAACACAATTCTTAATAATCATCTTCATAATTTTTTCTGTATCTTTGTTTTCTCTTACTCTGCTCTCGACGCGATCGCCTGTGGCATTTATTAATCCTGATAATGTTTTATTTCTTGGTAGAATAATAATCGTAAACATTTTGCTTCTCTAATAATAAAAAACAATGAAATGATAAACCGTATTAGTTAAGGTGTACTTTTCATAACGCACGAGGCCTTTGTAAACTAGATAGTTAACTCCATGCACTGGTTTCATTCACATGTATTACCATTGGAATAGCTTTCGACAAAACTCTACGGGAACTAATCCCCATTTTTTGGCATCGACGCGCCTGGTGAATGTATGTGTGACAGCACTTGACCTGGCGCTCGCACCCTCCCCGCGCCCGACCGCAGGGAATTAATCACCCATGAAGCGGACGGGAAAACCCACCCCCCCCACTTCCCCCAGGATGAGGGTGGGGACGTGCTCGAGGGCCCCCCCAGTACCGTCCCAAAAAAACCTACCCCCCCTAAAACCCCACTTTTGGGGGGGGTTTGGTTTCCCACCAAACATAGGGATGTGAACGTGTGGATTCGCCCGGGCCGACCCTGATGCTGAAAACCGGGGGTTTCCCAACTGTTCAGCCCAAAAAGGGAAAAAAAAAAAAATTTTAAAAAACCATGCCGAATAACACCAGAAACCTGCCCGGGAAAGAAAAGGGAACGACCCAAAAGCGCGAACCATCCCCCCCCGGGAGAGGTACATTAGACGGGCCCTTTCCTGAGGACACGCTTCCTCGAAAAATAAGGGGATGAGGGAGGTCAGCCACTGCCGCCCCCCCAAAGGGAAAAGGGCCCGTAGCCCTGGTGCAGGGGAGATGGATATCCTCGCGCTACGTTATGTACGACGGAACAACAACAATATGTGGCCCTGATGTTTAAAGGGCACTTTTGGGGGATCCTCTGAAAAAAAAAAAAAAAGAACAAAGACGATTTTAAACCTAAAAAAAAAAAAATACGGGGAAATTTTGGTTCCCGGGTTTTTTCCGAAGGGGGGCCCGGGCTGGGGAAAGCACTGCATTTTCCCCGGGCGTTTTTAAAGCCCGGGGGATCTAAAAGGAGGGGACACCCCCTTGAACGGGGCTCATCATTGTTGGAGCGGTGAACGGGCCGCCACCTACAGAGTACCAATTTTTTTGGGAAAGATACATAGACCCGGGACTCCTTTCGCCCCGTGGGGGCCAGAGGTTGTAGTCTGCACAAGTGCCCAAGGTTAGGGCCCACTACAAAATATTGCAGGGAAGGGGACCAGCGTGTGCTGTCTGTGCAGGACTCACCAGGAAAGGGACTGCCCGCAAGAAACGACGGAAAAGGACAACGAAAAGGGAGGACCCCGGCTGCCATCTTTGAAGAGGTGCTTTCAGGTGCAGACGAAAGGGTTTGTGAGGGGCCTTTGGAAACCGAAAACGCCCCCAAAAAAACCGCACGAGCACCCCCCCCACCTGCCCCGCCCGGAACCCATCGACCGGGGAAAGGGCGATGCCCAGCCCAGCCAACACACCCCCTGGGCCGCGTGACGTCACCAACCCACAGGAATTCCCGAAAATCCCGGGGGGTTTCCCCCCATCCTGGGAAACAGTGCCCGGGAAAAAACCTTTTGGTTTTAAAAAAGACAGGGCCGAGGAAATAAAAAAGATCGGGAAAGAGATTGTAAAATTTAAAAAAAAAGATCAGGCAAAAATTTGGGCTGAATTGAAAAAAATGATAATGGAGAAAAAAAAGTGATCGGTCCCCCAGGGAAAATTTTGCGTTCTAAATGATGTTAGTGATGTCAGGGGAATGTTAAAAATACGAATAAAAGGTTCTGTATTATTATTACGCCGACAAAAGTGAGCGTGTAACGGGGAAAATTTTCGTTCTGATGATGTTATTGATTTTAAAAAACAAATGAGGTCTCGGGATATTATTATTACGCACGTGCGTTTGGGATGTTTTAGTTGTTTGGTTGTGAGCTGACAATACGAATGAGGCCCTCGGGATATTTTATTACAAAGGGCGGACCATCTAAAAACCAGTGACGACATGCCCCGAAAAAAGACGCGACGAAAAATCAAGGAAAGGGCCCGGGATCTGTGGGACACCCACCAAAAATGCTATAAGGTAGGGATTTTTCGTATAGTATCAATACGCGGAAAGCGCGCAAACAGATAAATAAAAAAGGGATAAAAACACAAATACGTAATGCAGTACAAAAAATATGCAGACAAAAGGGTTTTAAATCAAAAAGAAATTTGACAATCATTTAAACATAGGGTGTGAGGGGGGGACAAAAAAAACAATTCCCTTTTTTCAGGAAATTTAAAACTGGGGGTAAACCGTAAATTAAGGGACTTGCTTAATTTAATTCATAAAATAATGTTAAATTTATCTTTTACAAGACCCCTTCACCCATTTCACTAAAAAAAAAAACCGCCCTTAAAAATTAGAGGTTTACCACCCCTATACGAACACAGGAATAAACAGGCCATTAAACTTATGTCAGTGACACCAACCGCAAAAATTTTGGTGCAGAAATCTAATGACAAAATGTGCAGTATCAGCATTACATATTCGAACAGCCTCTGGATTTTTCTCTCTGTACAATTTTATACGAAAGGGTGTAGAAAGTTTCAGATTTTGTTTCACTGCCCAATTTTCAGAATCAGGGAAAATATGCATGGGAATTTTAATGCTGGGACATTATAATTTGGAGATAGCCCCAATCCCCAAGAAAAGGCGAAGAGTTTCCAAATTTTTGTGAAAAAACAATCTATGACAGTAAATACAGACAGGCAAACTACGTGGCGGGGGGCGGGGTAGATTATGTAATAGGAAGGGATCTTGTGCATGGAAAAATCCCGAAGCATGCTTGCAACAGAGCTAATCAGTGACCATTTGCAATGTAACGAAGGGTACGCGGGTTTATAATAAATCAGTCACCAAAAACAAATGGGTCAAAATTTCTACCCCCCTTACCTTGGGGCAAACACTTTAAAACACGTATCTATGGGCTGGTACAATGTTACACAGTAACAAGTTTTTGAAAATTTTTTCCCTGGACATACAAAAAGGGGCACTGATTTTTTTCAACACTTGGGTCCCGTCCAAAGAAAACCTTCAGAACAGAAAAATCACAACCCCTTTCCCCAAAAAATAAGGGGGGTCGGTGACCCTACATTATTTTAAGGGGAAAAAAAAGCGAGTTCAGGGGCTTTATGATATTACAAGCAAAGGGTAATACCCGTGACAACCTTTTTTGAATTTTAAGGCAAAAAAAAACCTACGGGAAAATTAAAAAATCATTTTAGAAATGAACACTTTTCCCGTTCCACAAGGGATTAAAAAATAACACCTCAAGGGCGGAGGTCTGGAAAAAAAAATTAAAGAATTTCAGGCAAACCCAACTACACCCCCCAATTCCAAAAAGTCCTCTTTCACAAACAGATATGGGTTTCCCTTTGTCAATTGGGGTGGAGCGTCCACAAAATTTAGTCACTTCCCCACAAAAATTCAGGATTTACCTTTGTTTTTTCTAAAAAATTTCACGCAAATTTTGCCCCTTTAGATTTTGGGTGTTCTGAAATGACCCCCCCCCGACTTTGCTGAGATCACTGAGTTTGGGAAAATTTAACAATGCACTGATCAAAGGGAAAAAAAATCCGCCCCAGGTGAGGATGGAATTTCCTATAGTTCCTCCGCCTTATAGCTCAGGTCCTGGTTTAAACCCCCTTTTTCACCTATAAAAGGTTTTAAATTTGTCACAAGGTATTCCTGGCCCCCTGGGCCGCAGTCTAATCATCCCCATTCCGAAATCAAAAAACTGTAAAAACCGACCAATTTCATTAACCTCATGTGTACAAAGTTCTAGAAAGGGTAATTTTTTTAACAGACTTTAGGTTTCAGGTTACAAGGGAAATTATCTCACGACCCGTACGGATTTCTTCGGGACGTAGGGACACCAACATTTCGGGAGAGTACCCTTTTTTTCACCTAATCCAGGGAAACACAATGTTTTTTTTGACCTTTAAATCAAACTTTTGACATTGCAAAAAAGAGAAGTTTTTCCTAGAACAATTTTAAGCTTTGGCATCCGGGGGAAGATATTGAACTGGATTAGAATGTATCCTCGAACAGTCTGCAAGTGTCCTGTTTTAGGGGAGTGGAGAATTCCACTTCCCCATCTTTTTTAATTGGGACCCCACAAAGGGGGGAGTTCTCACCCTATGCGGGTTTAATTTCCTCAGCACAAACTGGTGCCCGATATTCCCCCTTGGGGATGGTGAATTTCCCTTTATGCTATGGGTGATGACATATGCGTAGAGCACATCACAAGTGAGGATGCAAATAATTCCGGGGACCCGAAACACAGAAAGGCACATGAAAAGGGGGATTAGTCCTTTTCCCCTGAGAAAACAATGGCTCTAAACCCCTGTATCATACCCCACCCACTTTTTTGCAAAAGGTGACCAGGACCTTTACATTGGGCCCCAAGTATAAATATCTCGGGGTGAATGTAAATGATGCAGGGCCGGGGCCTCTCTCTAAAAAGAGACTCTGGGAGGAAATTTAAACCTTTGAAAGTTCTTGTCGGAAGAGAACATGGCATCAAGTTAAACTCGCTAGATGTTTTTCTTTGGGTTTTTTAAGGTCAGTTGTAGACTACCAAAGCACTGCAAATTGTTTTCAGTGTAAAGGGAAAACAGAAATAGGTAGTTTTGGGGGTAGTGCAAATGAAGCTATGAGGAAATTTTCCTCGGGGCCCCCCAGAACAGCAAGGATAGTAAACATGAGATAGAATTAAAATTTCCATCCATTTCTGATGAATAATTTTTTTTTCCCCCCATTTTGGGGGCAAAAACTCTGAGGGAAACCCCCGTATCTCTCAGATTTCCAAAAAAAAAATGCCCAAAAATCAGCAAAATAGAAAAGTGACAAATCACAAACACGCGCGCCCTCTGATACACAAAAACTCCATGAACATTATAAAATCAATGTTCCAATTTGTAAATACCCCAAAAATCCCCTCCCTTTCCCCCATGGAAAAATTCAAAATTTATCGTTTTTCCTTTCTGTCTACCAAAAAAAAAACGGGTGCAAAAACTGTGTGTTGAAACAAAATTTTCCCCTACCCCGGTAACGGGAAAAACAGAATTATGGGGGGATGCATATGAATGTTAAGCCCACGGATCCCTACAGTTTTTTTGGGGGTTTTTCAAAGTGGTTGTGCTTGCGCTGTATACAAAAATGGCTTACTACAACATTTAAGTTTTAAAATGAGAATACAAAACTGGGGCCCGCATACACAAACGGAAATGGGCAGGTTTTTACTCCTCGCAACGGAATTTTTTAATGTCTAGGGGCTCCCGGGGTATTTTTTTTGTGACTCTCCCCCAAAATGCTCTTCGGACGCTAAAATTCCCTTTAAAGCAGGTGGCGATGAAGAAATTGGGGAGTTTCTTAAACGAACGTAACCCATGCCCAAAAAAAGAAACGGGAATTTCAAAAATTCAGTTTGTATGGATACCATCTCATTTTGGCATACGCAAAACACGACCAAGTAGCAAAATTTGGGGAAAGAAGCCCGCAGCAAGGATTTTTGTGAAAATAGATCTTGGGGGGGCCCATTGCTAGGGTTTTCACAATATTGAAAAGTTCTTTATAAGGAAGAATTTTGTAGATTGATTAACACTCAAAAGGGCCCGAAAGCTGTCCATAAGGCACTAATCAGTATAGGGATGGCAAAGCCCTTTCCCATGGGGGGGCACCGAAGTCAAACCAGACATTGTGGGCGTGGTTATTCCAGAATACGTTTAGGTTACAGGGAAAGTACTGGAAATGCAGGGGCAAGAAGTGCAGATGAAAACTAGATTAACTGTGTAACGAAAAAAAAACGAACGCTTTGGGGCACTATATCTTTGGAAATTTTGTGATAAAGCCTTTTTAGACCACCTAACATGAGGTATAAAACTATGTGGGAAAAATTTTTATTTAAACTGAACATTGGAAGATATACTCGTACTAACCCTAAAATTTTCTATGTGATAACCCCCGTATGCAAATAACAGTGTTTTTTCAAACACAGTGGCAAAAGCATATGTAAGTAATAATTTTTTTATTTATGTATGATTTAAAATTTTTATTTTTCCTTTTACAAAAACAGTAGTTACAGACTACTTACAATGTCAGGGTTTTATTTTAAAAATGTAAACAGATTTTCCCCCCGCCAGCAGTACCAGGGTGGTAAATAAACTTACTTAAACTTTTAAATTAACGCGCGCTCGCGGTTATCTGTAAGGATTCTA
>NC_051424.1:33766282-33769981 GCF_015228065.2 Penaeus monodon | reverse complement strand
AAATTTTAATTATAAATTATTTTAAAAATTATATTAATATATATTAATAATTATAAATATAAAAAAAAAATTTTTTAAAAAATAATAAAAATTTATTATAAAAAATTTTATAATATATATAAAATTATATATATAAAATATAATATAATAAATTAAAAAAAATTTAATAATTAATTTTTTTAAAATTTTATATATATTAGAAAAATAATATAATATTTTTAATAATTATAAAAACATATAAAATTTTTTTAAAATTTTAAAATAAATTTTTAAATATTTTTAAAAATTAATTAAAAATTTTAATATTAATAAAAAAAATTTATATATATTTTTTAAATTTTTATTATATTTTTTATTATTATATTATTATA
The DNA here is from genome assembly GCF_015228065.2 of Penaeus monodon. NCBI lineage: Eukaryota > Metazoa > Arthropoda > Malacostraca > Decapoda > Penaeidae > Penaeus > Penaeus monodon. The sequence continues at coordinate 33,769,610 of NC_051424.1, read as the reverse complement.
TATTAAAATATTAAAAATTTATATTTTAAAAATTTTAAATTTTTAAAATAAATTTTAATTTTATTTAAATTCATTTTTTAAAATATAATTTAAAATAAAAAAATTTTTAAATATATATAAATAAAATTTATATTTTATTTTTTTTTTTTTTAAAAAAAATTTTTAAAAAATAGATTTTTTTTTTTTAATATATATAAAATTTAAAAAAAAAAAAATTATAAATTTATAAAATTTTTTTTCAAAAATTTTTTTTAAAAAAAAAAAAAAAAAATAAAAGGGGGGCCCAAAAAATTTAATTAAATTAGTTTTTCCCCCTAAAGGGTTTTTAAAAAAGGGTCTTTTTTTAAAATTTTTTTAAATTTTTTTTTTTTTTTTTTTTTTTTTTTTAAAAAAAAAATTTTAATTAAAAAAAAATAAAATTTATAAAATTTTAATAAAAAAAAATTTTTTTTTTTAATAAATTTTTTTTTAATTGAATTATTTTTTTTAGTAAATATAAAATTTATAATTTTAATAAATATTTAAAAATATTTTAAATATAAAAATTTTTAAAAAATTTTTTTTTCAAATAATATAAGTTTAGATTTTTTTTTTTTAAAAAAAATTTTTAATTTTTTTTCCCTTTTAATTTTATTTTTAATTTTTTAAAAAAAATTAAAAAAATTTTAAATTTAATATATTTTAATTTTTTTTTTAAAATATTAAATTTTATTTATATTTAAAAAATTTTTTTTAATTTTTTTAAAAAATTTTTTAAAAATTTTTTAAATTTTTTTATTGGGGTTTTTTATTTTAAAAAAAAAATAAAAAAAAATTGGGGATTAAAAAATTTAAATAAATTTTTTAAAAAAAATTTTTAAATATAATATATATAAAAATAAATATTTTAATAAAAATATAGTAAAAAAAATTTTAATTATAAATAAAAAAATATATATTTTTAAAAATAAAATAATAATAAAATTTATTTAAATATTTTAGAAATAAAAAAATTTTTTAAAAATTTTTAAAAAATTTTTAATTTATTATAAAAATTTATATATATAAATTTTTTTTTTTTTTTTTTTTTTTAAAAAATTTTTTAAAAATTTTTTTTTTTTTTTTTTTTTTTAAATTTTTTTAAATTTTTTATTTTCTTTTTTTTTTCCTTTTTTTTTTATTTTTTTTATTTTTTTTTTTTTTTGTTTTTTTTTTTTTTAAATTCTTTTTTTTTATTTATTTAAAAATTTTTTATTATTTTTATTTTTATATTTTATTTTTTTTTTTTCCCTTTTGGTTTCTTTTTTTTTTTTTTGTTTTTTTTGGGGTTTGGGTGTTGTGTGTGGTTTTGGTGTGTGTGTGTGGTGGGGGTGTGGTGTGTGTTGTGTGTGTTTTTTTTTGTTTTGTTGTTTTTTTGGGGTTTGGTTTTATATTTTTTTTTTTTTTTAAAAAAAAATTTATTTTTCCTCTCCTTATACTTTTTAAAAATTAAATTTCTTTTATTTATTTCTTTTCTTTTTCCGTTTTTAAATGCCCTCCCCAAATTCCCCCCCAAGGGGGCCCCCCCGGCTTTGGCGGGGGTCTCCCGAACCCCCCTTCGGGTTAAGCCTTGGTGGTTTGGGGGCCCTCGTCCCCCCTTCTCTCCCCTTTTTTTTAACTTTGGGCCCGGCCCCTCCCTGTCCCCGGGTTTTGGGGGTATTTTCCTTAAAAAAAAAAGATTTTCCCCCTTTTTTTAACCATTTTGAAATTTTGTTAGAAATTAAAAAAAATTAAAAAGCGAAAACCCCAAAATCAACCCAAAGGAAAAAAAGGTTACAAACGGAATTACCCTTGGGGAGGTTTGGGGAAATTTTTTGGGATTCCTTTTTGGAAAGTTCTTTGCAAAAGGGATTTTTTTTTGGGTTGGTTTTTCCGTTATAGATATAGATAAATGTTTAAAAAAAAAAAAGTTGTTCTTCCGTAGGGAAACAGATGTTGTTAACATATTAAGATCATATTAAGATTACAAGGCATAAATAGAACTGATATAAAAGATTGAGATGATAGATTACGTTATTAGGATAATCTCAATGACAAAATTTCAAATCAGAAAAAAAAAAAAAAAAAAGGAAAAAACAAAAAAAAAAAAAAAAAAAAAAAAAAAAAAAAAAAAAAAAAAATTTTAAAAATTTAAAAAATTTTTGGAAAATCCAAAAATTAAATTTTAGAAAATTTTAAAATACAAATTTTTTTGGAATTTATAATTTTAAAAAAAGTTTTTTTTTAAAAAATTTTTAATTGAATTTTTAACCCCCTTTTTGAATTTTTTAAATTTTTTCCCCCCAAAGGTCTTAGGGCTGCCAAAAAAATTTTTGTGTTTTTCCCAATTTTTTGAATTTCAAAAAAATTTTACCTTTTTCAATTTTTTTCTTTTTTTTAAAAAATTTTTTTTTAAATTTAAAATTTTATTTTTAAAAAAATTTTTTTTGACAAGTAAAAAAGGGGAAAATTTTTTTTAAGAAAAAAAAAAAAAAAAAACCCAAAAAAAAATGTTTTTTAGGAAGGGAAAAAAGTGAAAACAAACATAATTAAAAATTCCATTGGTGAAAAACAATGGCATTGTTAAAACAAACCCAAAAATTTAAGGGCCATTTAAAAAGGCATTTTGGGTTAAACACCCGACCCCCAAAATTTAAACCCAAAAAAATTTAGTTTAAGAAAGCTGTCCTATGTGGAGAAAGGGATTTAAAAGGGGGAAGGAAAGAAGGGGGGAAAAAAAAAGGGAAAAAACAAAAAATATAAAAAAACAATGGACTAGCCAGTCCAGCTCTTGCAACCTGTTGATGTGCAAGAACCTCCCGTCCCTGGGAACTGCCAAATGTTTCCCAAAAAGAGCGACCCGTTGGTTTGGGAAAAATTAAAATTTTAAAAAAATTTTGATTTTGAATTCACATTTTCGGGTTCTTGTATTTCATGTTTGTTTTAAGTTAACGTTTTTTTGTTTTCCTTCTTTCTTTCTTTCTTCCTATTTTTTCTTTATCGTGGAGAAGATTGGTAATAACTGGTGAATGATGACATTCTGGTGATGATTTAGAACTTTATCGGGGTGTGATCATTTCACATCTTGTTTTATCTCCCCTTTTGGCGTTCTGTGTTTTTGGTTTTCTTTTCTTTTTTAAAACTTTTTAAATTCTCATTTTCTCCATTTCCCTTTTTATTCTATTTCTGTTTACAAATCTGATTGTTTTAGGATTTCCAGTTTTTAAAATTTTCCTTCTGTTTATGGAGTTTTTATTCCCAATTTCACAAACTCATTTTTTTTTTCTCTAAAATTCCCCGGGAAAGATGGAAGGGCTTGCCAAAATGGTCT
>NC_051424.1:33758782-33763782 GCF_015228065.2 Penaeus monodon | reverse complement strand
TAAGTAAGTTTTTATAAGCACAATGTTAGCAGTGATAGTTTAAATGCTGAAATTTTTTTTTTCTGTAGCTTTGTCAAGTTCTAACCAGCTGTTAAGGTGAACATATGTTATTAGTGGGGAATATAAAATAGTTTGTATCAACAGACAGATTGGCAGACAACCAGAGAAAGAAATAAAGAAAGTAAAAGAAAGAGGGAAAAAGTTTGAGAGCAATTACCATGGAAGACAGAAATGTAGAACGTAGAAAAAAAAAAATAGGTAGAAGACTCAAAACTTCATTTTCAGCGATATTCCATAACAGTTTCTTTTGCAAACCACTACGATAACCCACATTTGGCATCCCCTTCTCACAACCCTGTGTCTGCCCCAGATGCTACTGGGAGGTCCCGGGGGTGCGTCCAGGAGGGGAGACTGTGCCAGACGGTCCTGTTCCTTGGGGTACGAGCAACAACCTGTGCTTCGTGGCCGAACAGGTCTCTCACCACCCCCCCATCTCTGCCTTCTACGCCGAGAACAAGGCCAAGCGTATCTCCTTCTGCAGCCACATCTGGACCAAGTCAAAGTTCCTTGGCCTGTCCATCTGTGTGTACAATATTGGCCAGGGCTGTGTCTCCGTCATGGAGCATGATGAGGAGTACATCTTGAACTTCCCCAGTGGTTACGGGCGGTAAGTGTCACTCTCACTGGAGCTGCAGGCTTTAGCAGGTCATCACTAGCTGTAATGCAAGGTCTTCAGTGGTTGGCAACAGAAGTGTAGCTATTGATTTTCATGCAGGCTTCTCATTTTCCTCTAATTTTGTGATGTGGGAGCATCTTGGTCTCAAAAATGAAAATATTGATGTAGTAAGAAGATGTAATGCAGCATCATTTTCATACTAATTTTATCAGTTCTTTGATCAAGCAAACTAACTTTTAAAAGGTAGTTGTTTATGCCATTGTAATAAGAATACCTCACTGTTTTGTGTTTTCTTGGGTAATTCTTTAGATTTATAGGTATTCAGAATTTTAATATCCAACTGCAAACTCAACCCATCCCCACACACATGGACACAAGATGGCCCACTTAAAAACTGGCAGAAATGCTAAAGGTTAGATTTGCAAAAATAACATCAGAGAAAATCTCTCACAATCACATACGAATCTTGTCCAGCTTAGCTCCACCCATCTCAAGAGTCAACTCTCATGAATGAAACTGTGACAGATTTTCATAACTAAATTATATATATGTGTGTGTGTGTGTGTGTGTGTGTGTTTATTTAACAAAAGAAACAAATGATGTTGATATGTCCTACTGAGGATTATGAATATGACAGGATTACAAAGAGCTGGTGCTAGTGAGCACTAGTCTACAAATCTGTTCAATAATAATTATGATGTTACATATTATTACTTGTCTTTTTTTCTTTCTTTTTTTTTTATTATTCAGTTTTCTGTAATAAATAGTAGGCAGGAATAGGGAAATGATATCCTCTCTCATGCCAGTGCTCTTCCAGCCATGGTACATTCCACCATCATTTACAAGTGAAACATTACAAGAGTCCTTCTTAAATGCTTTCTGTGTCAAATCTTCCCTTCAGCCTAATTTTGATGACTGCACATTCCCATCACCCAGCCTTCTGCCAATATTTTTCATGACCATAGTCACATCGCTCGGATCCAATGGGTTATAAAGGCTCAAGTGTATATGTTCTCTCTCTCTCTCTCTCTCTCTCTCTCTCTCTCTCTCTCTCTCTCTCTCTCTCTCTCTCTCTCTCTCTCTCTCTCTCTCTCTCTCTCTCTCTCTCTAATGATTCCATATAGACAAATACAATTTTGTGGCCGTAGACAGCAGACACCACTGATCACCTTTTACTTCCAGGTCCATCTTGACTGTTCCGTGGGTGGAGTTGGGAGGAACTTGTCAGATCACATGCAACAAGACAGGTTATAGTGCCAACATCGAGTTCCTCACAAAGGTATGCAAGGTTTCTGTGTATGTATATTATTAGAAAATAACATAACATTTTCATATGTAATCATAAATAATAATTTTCCAAAATTACAATACCATCTACCTTTCAAACCTCATCCATATCATCCCAGCCATTCTATGGAGGGAAGAAGCACAGAATATCTGCAGAGATTCTGAACCCTGGGGAGAAAAAGCCAGTGTTGACAGTGGAAGGCGAGTGGAACGGCGTAATGACAGCTAAGTGGAGAGACGGCGTAAGTAGGAGTTTCCCCTCCAGCTCCACGATTGTTTTTGATCAGGATAAAATTCATCCTGTCCATGCAAGTACAGAAACAGAGATGTAAAACTGATAATGGATAGTTTTGATATTAAATATTGGTGAATGACAGTTTTGATATTAACCGATAACAATTAACAGTTTTGATTTTTAGTATGGTTATTTATGCTTTCATTATCATCACTATAATAACAGCTATATTATACAATCTCTCCCTCTCTCTTTCCATCCCTCTCTCTCTCCCTCCTTTCCCCCTTCCCCCCCTATCTCAAACCTATGATTTCTATATATTTATCTCATTTCTATTATTTCCATTTGGACATCTCATTCAGATTACTTCCACGTATTTGTCTCACTTCCCTCATACCTCTGTTTCACCAGTCGACAGAGACCTTCGTTGATACGCAGAGCATGGCCACGGTGAAGAAGATTGTGAAGCCAGTACACGAACAGGCCCTCAACGAATCACGGTTCATGTGGAGAGAGGTTACAGCTGGACTCAAGTATGGCTTGTGTTTTCAATTTCTCTCACTCTCTTGCTTTCTCTTTCACTTTATCTCTTTGTCTTTTTTCTTTTTTTCTTTTTCTTTTTATCGTTTCTCTTCCCCCTCTCTCTCTCTCTCTCTCTCTCTCTCTCTCTCTCTCTCTCTCTCTCTCTCTCTCTCTCTCTCTCTCTCTCTCTCTCTACTCTCTCTCTTCTATCTCTCACCTCTGCTCTTTCTCTCTCTTTCTCTCTCTTTCTCTCTCTTTCTCTCTCGTTCGCTCTCTCTCTCTCCTCTCTCATCTCTCTCTCTCTCTCTCTCTTGTATTCCCTTTCACTCTTTTTTCTTTAGTCTTTTCTTACTGTTTATTTTTTGAGAAACAAGGGATCTGTTTTTCACAAGAATGAATTCATGTGTGTTTGTGTGACTGAGTGTGTGCTTGTGTTTGTGCATGTGCTTATAATGGTGTGCATCTTTGTATGCTAGGGACTCAGAGGTCCTTCCTTCCGCAGATTCAACCACATTGACCATGCCACAGCAGCCAGTGCGCCCTAGAGCAGAAGCAGCGCGATGAGGCCAAGTACCGCAAGGAGAACAGCATCTCTTGGGAGACAAAGCTTTTCAACCTGGTGGGAGACAATTGGATCTACAACTCACCACTTCAGAAGAGATTAAGCCAGTGATGCCTTGGGTGTCTGCTCTTTGTACCAGGGGGCTAATGTCCATCCCAATAGGTCGTGGCTTCCTGTGCATTTTATTTACTTCAGGTAGTGGCATTCATGGATCAGTATAGTGGCGTGTGCTTGCAGCAGACGCACTGGAGGAGATTTTATCTTTTCTTTTTATTATTTACTTTCCCCCTCCAGAAAGAATTTATGGTATTAACAATGACCATTGCATAAAGCATTCTTTCAAGAATACAGAAAAGCAAAGGTGAAATAATCATTCCAGATGATTCAAAGTGCAAGCATTGCATCTTAGTCCACATGTTAGGATGTGCAGCATTTTCAGCTGGGAGGTGTTGGTGGATGTTGTGTGTGATGATCTTGGGGTTTCTGGCAGGAAAAGAAAAAAACGAGGACCACATGTTGCATTTTCTTCCCATTGCCGTTGTTTTGACTGAGCAAAGTGTGTCATTAGCATGGAATAGCAATAGTAAATAATAACTGGTAACATGTGAATGGTGAAGCTGTTTTTTCTATGCAATCAAAACTCCTCTAGCTTTAAGAACTTAAGAAAATTTACTGTATGTGAGATATTTATATTAAAGAAGATTACTAGTAAAAGAAGCGAGAATAATAGGGTGGAGGATTTTGTAGACAGAATAACAAGGGGACTGAAATTGCTCAAGGGGAAAGGGATGCTTTTCCCCGAGCATTCGAAGTCGGGTAATTTAAATGTGTGTAAATACATTTGTTGTAGATTTGTGTGTGAGACAAGCATGATGAGAAGTCTTATCAAAAATCATTAGTGTACAGTCTGTCCTTACCCACTGATGAAATAGGTGCCATAAGCATTTCAAGGTTCCTTCAGTTTGTTTGTTTTTTGTTTTTCCAAGAAGAAAAAGGGTGAAAGTTGGTGAGCCAGCCAGAAACTTAACTGGAAAGAAACATGATTGATGTGCATTTATCCCTGAAAACCATAATAACATGCAAAGTCTTCTACCATACCTGTGATCTATGCAAGCCCTAAGAAGGGAGACAGGAATGCAGTCTTTATATAAAAGATATGATACCATACATAGCACCATGTCAGTTAAACTGGGTACCATTCTGTGGGAACCAAATTGTATCTCGATTAATATTTGTCAATAATCTTATTTTTGGACATAAAGCCTCAAGGTCCATTTTGAAGGCAGATCTCTACACATATGAATTTCTCATGATTGCAAAAAAAGCCACCTTTTTGCTCCCTGTTTCTAATCACTTCCCCAGAATTTGCCTGTTTTTCATGAGTGTTGGATTTGCAATGATTTGCAACAGATTCACAGTTTGTAACAATTTACAAAGCATTACCAGAATCCGAGTGATATCATTGGGAAACTGCATTAAACTGTTTTCCATGATGTGTGTGCCTTGGGAAAGAAGAGTCTGTGCTGTGGAATGATTTTTTTATTACATATATATTTCTTTTCTTTTTTCACCATTAACAAAAGTGATCAAGAGTAAAAAATGTGTGTTTAAAGGAGCTTTTTTTTTTTCTTTCTTTCTTTTTTTTTCTCAGACGATATCATAGATTTTAATTGTTTATCTTGTTAATATTCAGAGAAATGCAATGTTGCATATCATTG
>NC_051424.1:33745868-33751182 GCF_015228065.2 Penaeus monodon | reverse complement strand
TTTTAAAATTTTACCAGGAAAAATCTCCAATCACATACGAATCATTGGACACAAGATGCCCACTTAAACTGCAAAAGCTAAGGTTAGATTTCAAATAACATCAAGAAATCTCTACAATCACATACGAATCTTGCCAGTAGCTCACCCATCTCAAGCACTCTCATGAATGAAACTGTGACAGATTTTCATAACTAAATTATATATATGTGTGTGTGTGTGTGTGTGTGTGTGTGTGTTTATTTAACAAAAGAAACAAATGATGTTGATATGTCCTACTGAGGATTATGAATATGACAGGATTACAAAGAGCTGGTGCTAGTGAGCACTAGTCTACAAATCTGTTCAATAATAATTATGATGTTACATATTATTACTTGTTCTTTTTTTCTTTCTTTTTTTTTTATTATTCAGTTTTCTGTAATAAATAGTAGGCAGGAATAGGGAAATAATATCCTCTCTCATGCCAGTGCTCTTCCAGCCATGGTACATTCCACCATCATTTACAAGTGAAACATTACAAGAGTCCTTCTTAAATGCTTTCTGTGTCAAATCTTCCCTTCAGCCTAATTTTGATGACTGCACATTCCCATCACCCAGCCTTCTGCCAATATTTTTCATGACCATAGTCACATCGCTCGGATCCAATGGGTTATAAAGGCTCAAGTGTATATGTTCTCTCTCTCTCTCTCTCTCTCTCTCTCTCTCTCTCTCTCTCTCTCTCTCTCTCTCTCTCTCTCTCTCTCTCTCTCTCTCTCTCTCTCTCTCTCTCTAATGATTCCATATAGACAAATACAATTTTGTGGCCGTAGACAGCAGACACCACTGATCACCTCTTACTTCCAGGTCCATCTTGACTGTTCCGTGGGTGGAGTTGGGAGGAACTTGTCAGATCACATGCAACAAGACAGGTTATAGTGCCAACATCGAGTTCCTCACAAAGGTATGCAAGGTTTCTGTGTATGTATATTATTAGAAAATAACATAACATTTTCATATGTAATCATAAATAATAATTTTCCAAAATTACAATACCATCTACCTTTCAAACCTCATCCATATCATCCCAGCCATTCTATGGAGGGAAGAAGCACAGAATATCTGCAGAGATTCTGAACCCTGGGGAGAAAAAGCCAGTGTTGACAGTGGAAGGCGAGTTGGAACGGCGTAATGACAGCTAAGTGGAGAGACGGTGTAAGTAGGAGTTTCCCCTCCAGCTCCACCATTGTTTTTGATCAGGATAAAATTCATCCTGTCCATGCAAGTACAGAAACAGAGATGTAAAACAGATAATGGATTGTTTTGATATTAAATGTTGGTGAATGACAGTTTTGATATTAACCGATAACAAATAACACTTTTGATTTTTAGTATGGTTATTTATGCTTTCATTATCATCACTATAATAACAGCTATATATACATCTCTCCTCCTCTTTCCATCCCTCTTCTTCCCTCCTTCTCTCCTTCCCCCCCTTCTCAAACCTATATTTCTATATATTTCTCATTTCTATTATTTCCATTTGGATCTCATTCAGATTACTTCCATTTTCACGTTTTGTCCTCACTTTCCATCATACCTCGTTTCCCAGTCGACAGAGACCTCGTTGTAAGAAGATGGAGCCGGTGAAGAAAGATTGTGAAAGCCAGTACACGTAAAGGCCTCAACGAATCACGGTCATGTGGGAGAGGTTACAGCTGGACTCAAGTTGTTCTTTTATTTCTCACTCTCTTCTTTCTCTTTTTCTTTCTTTTTCTCTCTCTCTCTTCTCTTTTTTCTTCTCTTTCCTCTTTTTTCTCTTAGTCTTTCTTACTTTTTTTGAACCATAGGGATCTGTTTTTCACAAGAATGAATTCATGTGTGTTTGTGTGACTGAGTGTGTGCTTGTGTTTGTGCATGTGCTTATAATGGTGTGCATCTTTGTATGCTAGGGACTCAGAGGTCCTTCCTTTCCCGCAGATTCAACCACATTGACCATGCCACAGCAGCCAAGTGCGCCCTAGAGCAGAAGCAGCGCGATGAGGCCAAGTACCGCAAGGAGAACAGCATCTCTTGGGAGACAAAGCTTTTCAACCTGGTGGGAGACAATTGGATCTACAACTCACCACTTCAGAAGAGATTAAGCCAGTGATGCCTTGGGTGTCTGCTCTTTGTACCAGGGGGCTAATGTCCATCCCGATCGGTCGTGGCTTCCTGTGCATTTTATTTACTTCAGGTAGTGGCATTCATGGATCAGTATAGTGGCGTGTGCTTGCAGCAGACGCACTGGAGGAGATTTTATCTTTTCTTTTTATTATTTACTTTCCCCCTCCAGAAAGAATTTATGGTATTAACAATGACCATTGCATAAAGCATTCTTTCAAGAATACAGAAAAGCAAAGGTGAAATAATCATTCCAGATGATTCAAAGTGCAAGCATTGCATCTTAGTCCACATGTTAGGATGTGCAGCATTTTCAGCTGGGAGGTGTTGGTGGATGTTGTGTGTGATGATCTTGGGGTTTCTGGCAGGAAAAGAAAAAAACGAGGACCACATGTTGCATTTTCTTCCCATTGCCGTTGTTTTGACTGAGCAAAGTGTGTCATTAGCATGGAATAGCAATAGTAAATAATAACTGGTAACATGTGAATGGTGAAGCTGTTTTTTCTATGCAATCAAAACTCCTCTAGCTTTAAGAACTTAAGAAAATTTACTGTATGTGAGATATTTATATTAAAGAAGATTACTAGTAAAAGAAGCGAGAAGTAATAGGGTGGAGGATTTTGTTGACAGAATAACAAGGGGACTGAAATTGCTCAAGGGGAAAGGGATGCTTTTCCCGAGCATTCGAAGTCGGGTAATTTAAATGTGTGTAAATACATTTGTTGTAGATTTGTGTGTGAGACAAGCATGATGAGAAGTCTTATCAAAAATCATTAGTGTACAGTCTGTCCTTACCCACTGATGAAATAGGTGCCATAAGCATTTCAAGGTTCCTTCAGTTTGTTTGTTTTTTGTTTTTCCAAGAAGAAAAAGGGTGAAAGTTGGTGAGCCAGCCAGAAACTTAACTGGAAAGAAACATGATTGATGTGCATTTATCCCTGAAAACCATAATAACATGCAAAGTCTTCTACCATACCTGTGATCTATGCAAGCCCTAAGAAGGGAGACAGGAATGCAGTCTTTATATAAAAGATATGATACCATACATAGCACCATGTCAGTTAAACTGGGTACCATTCTGTGGGAACCAAATTGTATCTCGATTAATATTTGTCAATAATCTTATTTTTGGACATAAAGCCTCAAGGTCCATTTTGAAGGCAGATCTCTACACATATGAATTTCTCATGATTGCAAAAAAAGCCACCTTTTTGCTCCCTGTTTCTAATCACTTCCCCAGAATTTGCCTGTTTTTCATGAGTGTTGGATTTGCAATGATTTGCAACAGATTCACAGTTTGTAACAATTTACAAAGCATTACCAGAATCCGAGTGATATCATTGGGAAACTGCATTAAACTGTTTTCCATGATGTGTGTGCCTTGGGAAAGAAGAGTCTGTGCTGTGGAATGATTGTTTTTATTACATATATATTTCTTTTCTTTTTTCACCATTAACAAAAGTGATCAAGAGTAAAAAATGTGTGTTTAAAGGAGCTTTTTTTTTTTCTTTCTTTCTTTTTTTTTCTCAGACGATATCATAGATTTTAATTGTTTATCTTGTTAATATTCAGAGAAATGCAATGTTGCATATCATTGTCAACAAGAGGGTATGCACTTGCAAAAGGAACATCCAGCAGACAAATGGAAGGTTTGGCTCTTGTGATACTCTGACCTCAAAAGAAAAAGACTAAGATCTTAATAACTAAGGGTTTTATGAGTATTAATTGATTAATATTGTTTATCTTTCCTTTTTTTCTGAAATATTTCAACTTGTGGAAGTATTTTCTCATAGGATTATTGTTTTCCTTGTTTCAAGGGAATGATTGTTTGGATATCGAATGTTATTTATATCTCAGTGCTATACTGTAGGCCATGGTATTCACACACCCGTAAATACTGCCTTACAATAATAGTAATATTAATGATTGAAATTATCATAATCATAATATTAATAATGATAATAATAGTAATAATGCATACAGTGATTATTTGTTATTGGAGATTTAGGTAATAAAAATGTGTAATGAGTAGGGAAACTTTAAGTGGAGTTTCAGATGATGATTGTATTTATTTTGTGGTCCAAAGTCTGCAAAATGATTCATGAATATTCATCAGAGCTTAAGTAGTTGGTTGACCTCAAAATGTCCTCACTCTCTATGTATTGTTGGTGGTGTTTGTCATCCTTGTGGCTTTACAAAATGGTAATTTGGTGTAGGTGAGTTTGGCAAGAGTGAGAGTGAGAGAAATGGTCTGAGTTTGTGATTTCTTTCCCTTTTTTACCACTGCAGGTCATCTTGGCTCTCCAAGAGTGATTACATGCCATTGCAGGAAATGTACGTTATATACAGATTATGCAATAACAAAGTGATAGTAAAATTATTACATATCTGCCTGAGGGGTTGGGGATGTGGGATGGGGACAGGGTGGGGGGTAGTAAAGGGGGACAGGGTGGGGGGTAGTAAAGGAAAGAGGGAAGAGGGGAAACGGGTTCCTTCCTCCGACTCCGAGGTAATTCAAACCAAATGTAATTGTGTGTCATAAGACGTTCCAAGTTGTTTCCAAGGAAAAACTGAATACTTTTTCGTGTTTGTGTTTGTGTCTGCGTGTCTATACATCTTTCTTTCTTTCTTTTTTATGTTTAGGTAGTCTGATGCTACTTTTACTATGTGAGCGTTTAGATTCTTTGTTTTTTCATCCTTGATTTTGTTGTAGAGCAGTTTTCATTAGATTTTATCTTTGCATTTGTATGATATTTGATGTGTGAAAATGCATAAGATGTGTATGTATGTATAAAAATATGTATATGTATAGATATATAGATATAGCTATTCATTTACATATATCCATGTGTGTATTTGCTTGTGCACCTGAATGGATGGATGGATGTACAAACAGACTGTAAAGATATGATTCCATGTACATTGTGCAAATAAAATTTTAAAAAAAGGAAAAAGGTTGGTCCAAAGTAAAGGTTAAGTTCTCTAGTTGATAAGTAAAAGGAGTTTATTTTGTGGATCATTGAGGGAGTACTTTTTTTTCTCTTTCTTTTTTCATGTGTATCTTTAATGATGTACCTGCCTCCCCACTTTGCTTTGATTCTGATGGGTTTGTGCAGCTGTTCATTTTCAATTGGGGGAAGGGGGGGGGGGGCATTCTCAAGCAGCTGATTTTTCT
>NC_051424.1:33713368-33715868 GCF_015228065.2 Penaeus monodon | reverse complement strand
TTCTCTCCCATCCCTTTTCCTACTCTTTCTTTTCCTTTCCTTTTCCCCTTTAGAGAATTATTTTCTAAGATGTTCTTTCATAGCTGAGTGTCTGGTTTGGGGTGACAAAGAGGGAGGGTGCAAGGAGTGTGTAAGTATGGATTTTGTTGGAAAATTAATAGTCGTATCGGATGACTGCAGCCCTCACAACCTCTGGAGTTCATCACTTGACATTGCCCGTGCAGGAACTGCCAGTTTTGGCTCTTGTAATGAAACTGCGTAATGAATATGCGAGTCAAAACTGCCAATTCACTTATTGGCAGTGCTGAGTAGCAGACTTCAAAATGGTGAAAATAACCCATATTCATGTATTTAATTGTGACTGGCAGAAAAAAGGTTCATCCTACATTCAGAACTTAAGCATGTGGATATCCACAGTGTTTGTGATTATATAGTATGTCCTGTGCTTTTAACCCAAATCTGATGGGTATGGCATGTGCGTACATGCCATACACACTGTGAGTTTACTTTATTACTTTTTTTTTACGCATAGATGGCTACACTTGTACTTAGTCACCAATGAGGCAATTATGTGTACTGCCTGTCTCCTTACATTATCTTATATTGCTGTTACTAATGTCTATAACATTGTAGTAATTATTATGCGCGACCGCTCATGCCAAATACCAGCATCCCTTGCTGTTTCTTCGTAATACTACAAGCAAGTCTCTACTTACCATATTCCCTGATAAATCAAGACTGAAGGATATTTTTGTTGTTATATAGACTCCATAGTTGATCATTATTAGCTCTATAGTCTGAATAAAATAAGCAGTTGTGTGGCATCATGGAGTTGAAATTGTAGGTTTGTTGTATTTTTTTTTTTTTTTTTTTTTTTTTTTTTTTTTTTTTTTTTTTTGTTAGTAAAAATGAGAAAGTGTTAAAAACAACTTAATCACATTTTCAGTGGCAGAAAAATAATATTTTGCCGTGATTGTAAGAAAAAAAAAAAACTCATGGCATGTCCATACATACACCATGGCATGTACGTACATGCCCCCGGCAGATAGTCCGCCATGCCATGGCAATTACGTACATGCCACCCATCGGCAAAGGGTTAACACCATCAATATTCATAGAATAAGTAAAAAAAAAAAAAATTTGTGCCAATTCAAGGAAAGGTAAAATCAGGTAAGGTCACAAGGTCTACTAATTGACTCCTGTGTGGCTAAGCACAAGCTGAGCCATCTATGTGCAGAGTCATCTCACAAAAAGATAAAAAATGAGCACAGCATTTTCCCGGCGGCATCGGGTTAAATGTAGTTTTACATATGGGTTTTGACATATGAAACTATAGCCCATCATTCACAGTTCTGTTTATTGATATTAATTTATTTAGTTTACAGTTTTTGATGAGAACGTTTACGTGCATGTAAAAATAAATATTTCAAACTTTATTACTTAAACGATAGGCCAGTAGGTACCAGGTGACATTCTCAGGTGACTCCAAGCACCTGATCCCCCATATTCAGTTGATTTGAGTGACTTTAGATTATTGTCGACAGTTCTTCTCCATGCACCGCAGCCCTTTCACCTTTGCTTTGTGACGATAATGATAATATAGAAAATTATAATAATCATGATAATTATTACAGTACTTTGCAATCATCTTTCCCACGCCAAGTTCATGCTTTTTCTTTTCACTTTTACGTTGTTTACTTTTGTCTATATTACCATCTACCTCCTTCGTATTTCTAGCCCCTTTGATGCCATCCCATTCCTCTAATTTATTTGAGGCCAAACAGTTGAATGGCCATATGCAAACACAGGCTACAAGGGATGGTTGCACGTCAGCACCCTGCTTTTTTTATTTCGGATCAATGGCTATATATGGGAGCAATTTGGTCACTAAATGCAATATTCAGTTGTCAGCTATGATGCGTGGCAGAAGTTGGAAAAGGTCCTAGATGTTAATTTACCAGATACCAAATGTGAGGCTTAACTGCATAATAATAATAATAATGATATGGATTGTAATGATGATAAATTTGATTGTAATATAATAATGATATTGGCTGTAATAATAAAAATGATATTAATTGTAATAATAATAACAATGATATTGATTGTAATGATAATATTGAAAATAATAATGATAATAGTGAGGATGAGGATAATGGTAAGAATTAAAGTGATGATGATAATGATAATGATGATTACAATGATGGTATTAATATTCTTTGTTGTAACAATGATAACAATGTATAATATAGTTGATAGATTACAGGGTAGATAACTTTTTTATTTCATATATTGTTGTTTAGGAAAGGAACATGACTCGAAGGAGGTTAAGATGCAGGGAATTATGAAACCATCTTATTTGCTGCTATGAGCTGAAAATACACTGTCACATATGTTAAGATTGTTGAATTTACATCCATATTTAATGGTGTCCATGAAGATTCTTAATTATTCTCATGATATTGATCCCCCCCCCCCCTCTCTCTCTCTCTCTCTCTCT
>NC_051424.1:33688368-33705868 GCF_015228065.2 Penaeus monodon | reverse complement strand
GACGGAAGGAGCAGGGAGGAGGAAGGGAGGAGGGAAAAGGAGCAAGGTGAAGGGAGGGAATAGGAGCAGGGGGAAGGGGAGGAGACGGGAGAAGGAGGAGGAGAAGAAGAGAGGGAAGGAGCAGGATTGTCTGGGTGAAGGGAGGGAATAGGAGCAGGGAGGAGGAAGAGAAGGGAGCGAATGGATTGGGTAAGGGAGGGAATAGGAGCAGGGAGGAGGAAGAGAAGGGAGCGAATGGATTGGGTAAGGGAGGAAAGGAGCAGGGATGGATGGGAGAAGGGAGGGGAGGGGAGAAGGAGGAGGGAGGGAATGGGAGAGGGAGGAGGGAGGGGAAAGGGAGAGGGAGGAGAATGAAAGGAACTGGAAAGAGTAGAAGGAAAGGTGGGGGCAGGGTGAGAACGGAGGAGAGAGAAGGAGCTAGAAGAGGGAGGAGGAAGGGGATGAGCAGGAACAGAGAGGAAAAGGAGAAAGAGGCGGAGATGGAGGAGAACAAGAGAGAGGAAGGGAAGGGGGGGGGGGGTAGAGACATAAACGGAAGCATAAAGTTTTAGGGAGACAAATATGACAGTGCCAGTGATTGTCATAATCGTGATATTGATGAGCCTGGTGGCGATCAGAGGGCAGTGGCATCGGCGAAGAGGCTGGTGATGCTCAGGAGCCGTGGCCGAGGCCGTGGGACCCGCCGCTCGCGTGTGCGGGCTGAAACACCTGTTGGAGCCCCCCCCCCCCTTGTCTTCTCTGCATCTCGTCTCTCGCTTTTCTTCTCATCGTCCTCTTCACCCCCTTCCCGCTTCTTCTCTTCCCTTTCCTTTTCTTTCATTCTCTGTACTTATTCCGCTTCTCTCTTTTCCCTTCCTCCCCTCTCTTTTCTCTCCACTCCTCTCCTCTCCCCCTTCTATTCCACCTATCCCTCCCTCTTACCTCTCTCTCTCTCTCTCTCTCTCTCTCTCTCTCTCTCTCTCTCTCTCTCTCTCTCTCTCTCTCTCTCTCTCTCTCTCTCTCTCTCTCTCTCTCTCTCTCTCTCTCTCTCTCTCTCTCTCTCTCTCTCTCTCTCATTCTCTCTCTTCTCTCTCTCTCTCTCTCTCTCTCTCTCTCTCTCTCTCTCTCTCTCTCTCTCTCTCTCTCTCTCTCGTCTCCCCCTTCTATTCCACCTATCCCCCCCCCTCCCTCCCTCCCCCCCCCTCCCTCTCTCCCTCCCTCCTCTCCCTCCCTCCCTCCCCCCTCTCTCTCTCTCTCTCTCTTTCTCTCTTTCTCTCTTTCTCTCTCTCTCTTCCTCTGTTTCTCTCTCTCTCACTCTTTCTCTCTCTCACTCTTTCTCTCTCTCACTCTTTCTCTCTCTCACTCTCTTCTCTCTCTCTCTCTCTCTCTGTCTCTCATTTTTTCTCTCTGTCTCATTTTCTCTCTCTGTCTCTCATTTTCTCTCTCTGTCTCTCATTTTCTCTCTCTGTCTCTCATTTTCTCTTCTGTCTCTCATTTTCTCTTTCTCTCTCTCTCTCTTTCTCTCTCTCTTTCTCTTTCTTTCTCTCTCTCTTTCTCTCTCTCTCTCTCTCTCTCTCTCTCTCTCTCTCTCTCTCTCTCTCTCTCTCTCTCTCTCTCTCTCTCTCCCTCTCTCCCTCTCTCCCTCCCTCCCTCCCTCCCTCCCTCCCTCCCTCCCTCCCACCTTCCCTCCCTCCCTCCCTCCCTTTCTCTCTCTCTTCTCTCATATATATATATAATATATATATATATATATATATATATATATATATATATATATATATATATATATATATATATATATACACACACACAGAAATATATTTTATATTTGTACATATATGTGTGTGTGTGTATACGTGTATCTGTGTATCTGTGTATATGTGTCCGTGCGCGTCAGACACCTGCATCCTTTCCCTCCCGTTGCACACGTCGGCTTCACACAGATGTGCGTCCCTCCGCCCTTTATTCTCTCTCTCTCTCTCTCTCTCTCTCTCTCTCTCTCTCTTCTCTCTCTCTCTCTCTCTCTCTCCCCTCTTTTCTCTCTCTCTTCCCCCCCTCCCTCTCTCTTTTTTTCTCCTTCCCTCTTTCTCTTTCTTTCTCTCTCTCACTTTCCCCCCTCTCTTTCTCTCTCCCCTTTTTCCCCTTTTTTCCTCTCATTTTATTATTATTTTTTAATTTTTTATTATTTTTTTAAATCATTATTATTATTATTTTTTTTTAATTTATTGTTTTTATTTTATTATTATTGTAGTAGTATAGTAGAAAGTAGTATTAGTAGTAGTATTATCCCATCATCATCATCATCATCATCATTTTGTCATCTTTAAACATTACCCATTGCCAGGGGCTTTTTCCCACTACTACCACCACCATGCTACTACTTCTATTTCTTTTTTCTATTACTATTACTTTTAAAATTTTTACTATTACAAAGTACCTTTTTTCCTATTCCCTACTTTTTATTATCAAAATTTTATTTTTAGGTTATTTTTGTCCCTGTTTTTTTTTGCTCATTTTTTATCGTTTCTTTTGGAAGCAATTTTTTTCTTTTCCCATTTTTTGTGGCACAAATTTTTCTGCCTGAAAAATGGATTTTTTTTTAATAAAACAACCCAATGACCCAAAGGGAAGGGGGGAAATTTCCCTGCCCTTTTGATAATTTTAAATTTCCCGGGGTAAAACTAATTTAATATGGGTACTCTGAAATTTTACTTTTTGTTTGGGGGGCTTGCTGGAAAATTTTTTTCCCACGGGCCAACCCAAAGACACCCTTGCACTCAGCCCATTTTTGGTTATCTCTCTCTGTTTTTTAAATTTCGCTGAAAATTATGGCTTTTTGGGGGATTTATAAAGGGTTTTGGTAAAAAGTGTTATAATTTCATTTTTTTGGAAATGTTTTGGGGTTTTTGTTTACCAAAATGATAAAGATATCAGTATCTTTTTTTAAACCATTCTCCCTTCCCGGGTTTAAACCCCCCACCAAAACCAAAAGGGGCAAAAAGGAATTTTTTAAACACTTTTTAAAAAGGGCTTAATAAGATGCGGAAATCACATGACAAACAATAAAGGGAAACCCATCTCCCCACACTTAAATGTAAGTCGGGGAAATTGGGGTTCCCCCATTCCCCTGAGGGCAAAAACCCTTGTCATCTGTGATGGCCGATCCCTGCCCCTGTTGCTGCTTTTTTGGGGGGCCGGGAATTTTGCAGCCGAGGGAAAATTTGGGCCGGGAAAATTTTTCAGTTTTTCATAAAATTTAAGGTTTTTTTTTCCCCCCCCTTTTGGGGTTAGAACAACTCCACAAAAACACACACAACCCACACACACACACACACACAAACACACCACACCCCCACACACACACAAACACACCCCCACACAACCACAAACCCACGTTCCTTCCCCCCTCCTCTTCCCCCTTTTTCCCCTCCTCCTCCCCTCTGCCTCTTTTTTTCCCTCCTCTTCCTCCTCTTCCTCTTTTTTTTTCCTCTTTCTTTTCCTCTTTTTTTTTTCCTCCCCCCTCCCCCCTCTTTCTTTTCCTCTTCCCTCCCCCCTCCTCCCCCCTCCCCCTCCTCCTCCTCCTCCTCCTCCTCCCCCCCCTTCCTCCCCCTCCCCCCTCCTCCCCTCCCCCCTCCTCCCCCTCTGCCTCTTCTTCCTCCTTTTCCTCTTTCTCTTTTTCTGTCTTTTTTCTCTTCCTCTTCCTCTTCCTCTTTTCCTCCCCCTCCTCCTCCTCCTCCTCCTCCTCCTCCTCCCCCCTCCTCCTCCCCCTCCTCCCCCCTCCCCCTTTTCCTCCTCCTCCTCCCCCCCTCCCCCCTCCCCCTCCTCTTTTATCCTTTCAGCCTTTTGGTACCACATGCAGGGAGATAAAGTTCAAATCCAAACCCTTTTTTCCACATCCCTAGAAAGGCTATTAGATGTTAAGGCAATTTTTTATTTTTTTTTTCTTTTTTAGTTTTTTTTTTTTTTTTTTCATCTTTTCTGAAGGGCAATTACATGTTTTTTTTTTAAAATTTTTTTTTCTTGTTTTTTTAAAGGGTTTGGTTTTTTTTTGTTGACCCACTGGCCAATTCTAATTACTCCCCTTTTAAAGCAACCTTCGGGAAAGTTGAGAGTGAAAAAGAAGAAAAAAAAAGGGGAGAGGGTAAAAGGGGAAACCACAAAATTAAAGGGAAACTTAAAAAAGAAATGATGTTTAAAAAAAAGATTTTTTAAATGGAAAGTTTAATCCCATGAAATGTAAAAAATGAGTAAATCATGCATACAATTTAAAATGTAGATTATGCAAAAAAAAGGAGTTTTTTTGAAGGCGGGGGGTTTAGCCCATAATTAGCTTTTTTTAATTTGGGGTTTTAAATTTGGGTGTATGAGAGTTTATGGGGCCCTTTGGGGGGGGGGGGGGGAAGGGGCTTTAGGGCCCTTTTGGGGTTGCAAAAATGCAGAAAAAAACGGGGGCTACATAGCAGGGGGGGAATAATTGAAGGGGTTTTGGGGGCCCCCTGTAAGAGGTGAAAGGAAAAGGATTTTCCGGGAGAGCCCCAGAGGGTATTTCCCATCTTTCAAAATTCCGGGGGAAAATTTTCAAACAAGGTGAAAATTTTTTTTGGGGGCCATCATTCCCCTGTTTCTGTCCCCTCTAGTTTATTGTCCCCCTGTCTCTCCCCCTTTCCCTTTCCTCCCTCCCTCCCTCCCTCCCTCCCTCCCCCCTCCCCCCCCCTCCCTTCCTCCCTGTTTCTTTGGGTTTTCAGGATTTTTTAAAAACTAAATTGTTTTTTTAAATTCCCTTCCCTGAATATTTAAATTTTGCATTCCATTCTGTTTTTTGATTTATAAATTTTTTTATATCTAATTTCAGGTCGGGCAGTACAACTGTAAAAAGGCTACATCCTTAGTACAAGGGGTAAAACAAAAGGGTGTTATACTTGTTAACGGCTTGGACTCTTTTTTTTCTGGATTTTAAAACCGGACGCAGTAAAAGAACAGGACATTTTTATTTTTAAAAGGGTTTTATCGGGCCGCGGGGAAAGGTCACGGCCCAGCTCCCCGGAGAGAGGGCGGAGCTCCCTTAGTGCGTGGTAGTTTTAACACGAACCCCCGGGGTAAAACGAGGTCAGATAAAAAAATGTGCCCCCCCCCCCCCTTTTCCCCCTGGAGCGGGGGGGTTCTTTTTTTGGGCATTTGGATCCACGGGGGAAAACACCCCGTGGTCCACGGGGTTAAAAAAATAGAATTATCCACATCCTGTAACAGAAATAGAATTATCCACATCTTATAACAACTCTGCAAGATTTATAACTGTATATGAAGAAGAAGGAAAAGTTTTAAACTCATGCTATAAAACCCTACAACTGTAAGACGAAAAAATTTTTTTTTGCCCCAACAGAAACCCATGCCCCCTTTTGGAAATTTGGTTTAGGCTATGTTTTATCCTTTTATTGCACTAAATCAGGGTGATTTTTTTATTTTCCCTGCTTCTATCCCCCCCCCCTGTCTGTCTGTCTGTCTGTCTGTCCCCCCTCTGTCGGGTTTTGTCCCCTTTTCTCTCTGCCCTGGTCTTTCTGTCTGCCCTTCCGGGTCTGTCCCTTCTTCTGTCCCCTCTGTCTCTCTCTGTCTCTCTCTGTCCCTCTCCTCTTCTCTCTCTCTTCCTCTCTCTCCCCCATTCTCTCCCCTCTCTCCTCTCTCTCTCTCCTCTCCTCTCTCCTCTTCTTTTTTCTCTCTCTTCTCTCTTTCTCTCTCTCTCTCTCCCCTCGGCTCCCCTTCTCTCCCCTCTCTCTCCTCTCCTCGCTTTCCTCTCTCTCCCCTCCTTTCCCCTTTCTCTCTCTGCTCTTTTCTCGCTTTTCTCTCTCTCTCTCTTTTCGCTTTCTCTCTCTCTCTTTTTCTCGCTTTCTCTCCCCTCCTTTTCTCACTTTTTCTCTCCCCCCCCCCCTTCCCCCCCCCCCTTCTTCGCTTTCTCTCTCCCCTTCTCCTTTTTCTCCTCTCTCTCTCTTCCCTTCATCTCTCTCTCTCTCTCCTCTCCCCCTCTTCTCTCTCTCCCCCTTTTCCTCTCTCTCTCTCCTCTCTCTCTCTTTTCGTTCCTCTCTCCTCTCTCTTCCTCCCTCTCTCCCTCTCTACTCTTCTCCCCCCCCCCCTCTCCCTCCCCCCCCTCCCCCCCCCCCCCCTCCCCCTCCCCTCTCCCCCTCTCTCCCCCTTTCTCCCCCCTCCCCTCCCCCCCCTCCCTCCCTCCCCCCCATCCGCTCCCCTCTTATTTTTTTCCCCTTTTGGAATTTTTTGTCCCCCCATTTGACATTACTTTTGACTTTTTTTGTCCATTCTGTGTCCCTGAAATTCTTTTTAAGATACATTCATTTTTTTAAAGAAATTTAAAAATCCATCTCTTTACCAAATCTATTTTTCAAATGGTATTGTTAAAGGGCCCCTTTTTTCTGTCTAGTTTTTTTGGGGTTGTGTGGTGTGTGTGTGGGTGTGGTGTTTGTGTCTGGGGGGCCCTGTGTGAGAGTGTTCTTGCACCCTCCCGCCCCCTCCCTAACATGAAATTGTATCACTGAGTTTTGTAAAGTATGAGAACGGGCCCTTTGGGCCCTTGTCTTGTCAGCTGTTGAGACTTACCTATTTGTGTTTTTTTTTGCATAAGGTTTCCGATGATCCCTGATTGACCTTTTAAATTTTTTGGGGGGTAAAAGAGAAGAAAATGAAAGAAAGGGGTTTTCAACCTAAATGTTTTTAAATTTTTTTTTATTTATTTGCATTTTAAAAAGGAATCAAAAGGGGACATGAGAAAAACCCCTTGACCTGTGTCCCCCCCTTTGTTACCTGTGTACCCATGTTGTAGTGATTGGGTTTTTTTCCTGTGCTGTGGGGTTTTCTCATGGGGTCCAGGGCGTTTGTTTGTTTAATTTGCCCCTAAATTTTTGTAATTTTTAAAATTTTTTCAATTGATGAATAGGCCCCTTTAAATTTTTTTTTTCATTGGGGTTTTCCCTTTTTTTATTTATTTATTTTTTTTTTTTTTTTTATTATTTTTTTTTTTACATGAAGTGTTTGGTTTATGTTAACAATGAAAAATGGGGGGTAAAAGGGAAAGTGAAAAAAAGGAAGAAAAGGGGGGAATAACCCTATTAAAGTTTTTCCCCACCCGTTTTTTACTTATTTTTTGCACACCATTTTTCAAGGAAAAGGGCCAAAACCTTTAAAGGTTTTTCTCAGACAGTCCCTCCCGAAAACCTTTTTTGCTGCGGTCCTTTTCATTTAATTTACCCACTTTTTTATAGCAGTTTCCCTTACCGCATGTTTTATGCATGGGGGTTTCTTTTTTAAAGAGTATATATCCCAAGCCCCGTTAAATTGTGCCCTTTAAAGGGGGTTTTTTTATTTTTTGTATTTTAGTGTATCCTCTGCAGGTTGAAAGAGCGGGATTAGTGGAATGTTTAAACGGGTTTTTCCTTGGAATATTTGGCTCATTGACCTGGTAAAAATTTTTCTCCATTCCTTGGGTGCGAGGGGGCCGGGGTGAGGCTGGGGGAATTTTACTGGAAATGATGAGTAAATATGAATTTTAAATGTATTTTTTTTACATCTGTTTGGGCTGGTAGTTTTGGCAAATGAAGGTATTGCAGGGGGGTTTTTCATACTTTTTTTGAGCATTAATTTTCCCCAAAACCTTTTTCCCTCAGAAGTTTTTGGGTTTGGGTTTTTTTTGCATTTTTAAAAATTCGGGTTTTATAGGGAAGGGTTTTTATTTGTTTTTCTTTATTTTTTTATCTACTCCCTTTTTGTTTATTTGCTTTTAAAACAGATACAAAATAGGAATTGGGGGCATACATATATATAGGTGAACTAAAAAACATGCGCCACGCACACGCACCCCCCATCCCACGCACGCACGCACGCACAGGATCCTCACTCCCCTAAATCACTCACTCACTCACTCACCCCACTCACTCACTCACTCACTCACTCACTCACTCACTAAATTCCTCCTCACTCACTCCTCCCCACACACAAAACACCCCCACACAAAACACCCACAAACAAAAACCCACACACACACACACACACACACCCCAAAACCACCCCCACACACAAAAAGGGAGTGAAACGAGAGAGAAAGGAGAAAGAGAAAGGGAAAAAGGGGGGGGAAAGGGGGAAAGGGAAAAAGAGTGGGGAGGAGAGAGGGGAGAGAGAGAGGAGAGAGGGAGAAGAAGAAAGAGGGGGGAGAGAAAAAAAGAAAGAGGGGGGAAAAAGAAAAAAGGGAGGGGGAGAAAAAAAAGGGAGTTTAAAAAAAAAAAGGTTTGGAGGGGGTGAACGAAGAGAGAAAAAGGGAAAAAGGAAAGGAAAAAGGGGGAAGAAAAAAAAAGGGAGGGGAAAAGGGAAAGAAGAGGGGAAATAGAAAACACACACAACACACACACCCACACACACACACACACAAACCACCAACACCCCACACACACCCAAAACCAACCACCCCAAAAACCCCAACACCCAAACACAGAAAAGGGGGGAAAGTGAAGAAAAAAGAGAAAGAGAGAAAGAGGGAGAAAAAGAGGAAGGGAAAGGGAAAAAAAGAGGGGGGAAGGGAGAAAAAAGAGGAGAGGAAAGGGAGAAAAGTGGGGAGGAGAAAAAAGAGAGGGATGGGAAAAAAGAAAGAAAGAAAAGGGGAGGGGGGAAAAGGAGGGAGAGAAAGGGGGAAGGGGAGGGAAAAAAGAGAAAAGGGAAAGAGGGAGAGGGAAAGAGAGGGGGAGAGGGAAAAGAGAGAGGGAAAAGGAAAGAAGGGGGAAAAATGAAAAAAAAAGAGAGGGGAAAAGAATTTGAAATTTTTTGCAATGATGTTTTTTCTATCCTTGTTAAAAAAGCTGATCTGCCAAAAGCAAAATTTTTCCTTTTAGGGGAAAATTTTTCCTAGACAGAAGTTGAAGAGGTCCTCTACGGGTCCAAATAACTCCTTTCCCTTTTGAAAAAAAAATTTCCCGACCCGAATCCTTGATTCGTGGGATCCCCTGCTCCGCCAGCCTTTCATTTTATACAATTTTGACTGTTTTAAACTGAGGTGTATTGTTTTGAAGCACTCAAAGGTTTTCATAGAAACCCCTCCTCGCCTTCGATAGTTCTTTCCTAAGAAAAATGTCCCCGGGAAGGGATCCACTTCCTAGTTTTTTTTTTCCCCCCCGGTCCCCCCCCCCCCAAGAGGGTTATTTTGTTCCCAAACCCTTAATTTCCTACTGTTTTAAACCACCCCACCGCAGTTTTCCCCCCAAAAAAAAATAAACAAATATTATATTTTTAAATCTCATTTTGAAATAAAATCCTCTGGAATTCAATTGCGTCAGTTTTTGGAAATAAATCCGAGGGGCTCACCATGTTCACAAAGGCCCGGAGGAACACTGGGGGGGGGAAGAATGAGAGAGGGAGGGGAAGCCCCGAAAAAGGGGGAGATGAAAAAAGAGGGGTTGAAAGGGGGTTTGAAAGAGAAGAGAGAGGGAAAGGAGGGGGGGAGGAAAAAATAGGGGGAAAAACCCCAAATCCCAAAAGAGAGACAGACAAAAAAAAATAAAAAGGAAAGGGGAAGGAGAAACAAGAGAGAAAAACGCCCCCCCCCCCTTTTCCTTTTCCCCCTAGCGCAAACCCCCCCCCCCTGACCCCCCCCCCCCGCCCCCCCCTTTCCTCTTGCACTGACGCCCCGAAGGCATTCTCTGGTCTGGTTCGGCCCGGGTTTTCAGGGGGAAATGGGGTCGAGGAAGGGTCCGGAAAGGGGAAAGGGGACGGAAAGGGCAGGGAGGAGGAAGGGGGGAGAAGGGAGGGGGGAAAAAAGGACAAGGTGGGGGTTTGTAATAGGGGGCCAGGGGAAAAGGGGAGGAGACGGGAAAAAGGAGGAGGAGAAGAAGAAGGGAAGGAGCAGGGGGTTTTGGTAAGGGGAGGGAATGGGAAAGCAGGGGGAGGAAGAAAGGGAGCGAAGGGGATTGGGAAAGGGATAAAGCAGGGATGGATGGGAGAGGGGGGGGGGGGAGAAGGAGGAGGGAGGGAAAGGGGGGAGGGAGGAAAGGGAAAGGGGGAAAGGGGGAGGGGGGAGAATGAAAGGAAAATTTAAAGAATTAAAAAGGGAAAAGGGGGGGGGCAGGGTGAGAACGGAGGAAAGAAGGAGCAAGAAATCAGGGGGAAGGGGATGAAAAGGAACAGGGGGAAAAGGAGAAAAAGAGGCGGAGATGGGGGGAAAACAAGAGAGAGGGAAAGGGGGGGGGGGGGGTAAGACATAAAACGGAAGCATAAAATTTTAGGGAGACAAATAGGGGAGTGCCATTTATTGTCAAAAATCGTATTTTTGATGAGCCTGGGGGCGATCCAAGGGGGATGGCCTCGGCGAAAACTGGTGATGCTCCGGAGCCCTGGCCGAGGCCCTGGGGGCCCCCCCGCTCGCGTGGGCGGGCCCGAAAAAACCTGTTTTTGGGGCCCCCCCCCCCCTTTTCTTCTCTTTCATCTCGGCTCTCGCTTTTTTTTTCCCCATCTCCCCCCCCCCCCCCCCCCCCTTTACCCCCCCTTCCCGCTTCTTCTCTTCCCCTTTTTTTTTTTCTTTCAAATTTTCTTACTTTTTCCGCTTCTCTCTTTTCCCCTTTCCCCCCCCTTCTTTTCTCTCCACCCCTCGTCCCCCCCCCTTCTATTCCACCATCCCTCCCCCCTTACCTCTCTCTCTCTCTCTCTCTCTCTCTTCCCCTCCCCCTCTCCTTTTCCCCTCTCTCTCCTCCTCTCTCTCTCTCTCTTCTCTCCCTTCTCTCTCTCTCTCTCCCTCCCTCCCCCCCCTCCCTCCCCCTCCCTCCCTCTCTCTCTCTCCTCCCCCTCTCTCTCCCCCTTTTTTCTCTCTCTCTCTCCTTTCCTTTTCTCTCTTCCTCTGTTTCTCTCTGTTTTCTCTCTCTCCCCCCCTTCCTCTTTTTCTCTCCCCTTTTTTCTCCTCCTTTTCTCCCCTCTCATTTTTCTCTCTCCCTCTCTCATTTTCTCTCTCTTCTCCCTCCCCATTTTCTCTCTCCTCTCCCCTCCTCTCGTTCTCTTTTCCTCTCTCCCCCTCCTCTCTCTCTTTCCCCCTCCTCTCTTCATTCCCCTCTCTTTTCTCCTTCTCTCTCTCTCTTTCTTTTTTCTCTTGGCCCCCCCATTTTCTCTCTCTGTCCCTCATTTTTCTCTCTCTGGGCCCTTTTTTTTCTCTTTTCGTTTTCCATTTTCCTCTCTGTCTTCCCCTTTTCTCTCTCTGTCTCTCTTTTTTTCTCTCTCTGTCTCTCTTTTTTTCTCTCTGCCCCCTCATTTTCTCTCTCTGTCCCCCTCATTTTTTCTCCTTTTTCTGTCTCTCATTTTCCCCTCTCTGTCCCCTCATTTTCTCTCTCTTCCTCCCTTTTCCCCTCCCCGGTCTTTCCCTTTTTTCTCTCCCGTTTTCCCATTTTCTCTCTCGCTCCCCTTTTTTTCTCTCTTTTCCTCCCCCTTTTCTCTCTCTGTCTCCCATTTTTCCTTTCCTGTTTTCTCCCTTTTTCCTCTCTGTCTCTTTATTTTTTTTTCCTCTGTCCCCTCATTTTTTTCTCGGGCTCTCATTTTTCTCTTTTTTCTCTCTTTCTCTTTTTTCTCTCTCTCTCTCTCTCTCTCTTTTCCCCTCTCTTTCCTTTTCTTTTTTCTCTTTTCTTCTTTCTCCTCTCTCTCCCTTTTTTCTCCTCCTCCTTTTTCCCCTCTCTCCCTTTTCTCTCCTCTCCTTTTCCTCTCTTCTCTCTCTTCACCCCTCTCCTCCCCTCCTCTCTCTCTCTCTCTCTCCCCCCTCTCTCTCTCTCTCTCCCCTCTCTGGTTTTCCCCCTCTCTCCTCCCTCCCTCCCTCCCTTTCCCCTCTCTCTTCTCTCATATTTATATATATATATTTATATATATATAAAATTTTAATAAAAATATATATGTCCCCATGTATTTCATAGACATATTTATATATATTAATATATATATATTAAAATATATATAATATTAAAATATATAAAATATTATATATTAAAAAAAATATTTATTTTATGTTTTAGTATATATTATATATATATATATATATTATTTATAAAATATATAATATAATAATATATATATTATATTAAAACCCCACAAAACAAAAATATTTTAAAATTTTTTTTACATGTATGTTTGTTTTGGGTTTTGGGGTTTTATACTTGGGGGCTGTGTATCTGTGTAAAATTTTGTCCCCTGGGGCGTCCGACACCTGCATCCTTTTTTTCCCCCCCCGTTTGCACCGTCGGGTTTTTCACGATGTCGTCTCTCCCCCTTTATTCCCCTCTCTCCCCTCCCTCCCCCCCGTCTCTCTCTCTCTCTCTCTCTCCTTTTCTTCCCCCTCTCCCCCTTCTCTCTCCTCTCTCTCTCTCTCTCTCTTCTCTTCTCTTCCCTCTCTCTCTCCCCTCTCTCATTCCCCTCTTTTTCTCCTTTTCCCCAGTCTCTCTTCCCCTCCCTTTTCTCCTCTCTCCTCTCTCTCTCTCTCCTCCCCTCTCCTTCCCTTTTTCTCTCTCTTCCCCTCTTTCCCCTCTCTCTCTCTTCTCTCTCTCTTTCCTCTCCTCCCCCTCTTCTCTTTTCCTCTCTCTCTCTTTTCTCTCCTCTCTCTCTTTTTCTCTTCCTCTTTTCTCTTCTCCTTCCTTTTTTTTCCTCTCTCTCTTTTCCCCCCCTCCTCCCTCCTCCCTTCCTTTTCTCTCTCGTCTTTCCCCTTTTCTTCTCGGGCTTTTTCCCCCCTCTCCCCCCTTTTCCCCCTCTTTCTCCTTCCCTCTTTCCTCTCTTTTTCTTTTTTCCTCCTCTCTCTCTTTTTCTCCCCTTTTTTCTCTCCCCCTTTTCCCCCTCTCCTCTCCCCTCTCTTCTCTCTCCCTTTTTCCTTCTCCAAAACTTTCTCTCTCTCCTTTCCCTCCTCCTCTCTCTTTTCTCTTCTTCCCCCTCTCCCCCTCTTTCTCCCCCTTCCTTCCTTCCCCTCTTCTTTCCTCCCTTTTTCTCCCTCCTCTTTTTCCCTCTTCTTTCTCTCTCTTTCTTTTTTTTTTCCTCTCCCTTTCTCTTCCCCTCTCTCTCTTCCCTCTTCCTCTTCCTCCCCTCTTTCTCCCCTCTCTCTCTTTTTTTCTTTTCCCTTTTTCTCTCTCTCTCTTTTTCCCCCCTTTTTTCTCTCTTCTCCCTTTTCCCTCCCTCCTCTTTCCTCTCTCTCTCTCTCTCTCTCTCCTCCCCCTCTCTCCTCTCCCCTTCCCCCCTTTTTTTCTCTCCTCTTTCTCCTCTCTCCCCTTTCTCATCCTCTCTTTTTCTTCATTCTCTTTTTCTTCCCCCCTCCTTTTTCGCTCTCCTCTTTTTCCCTCTCTCTTCCCCCTCTCTTTTTTTCCCCCTCTTTTTTCTTTCCCCCTCCTTTTTTTTCCCCCTTCTTTCTTTCCCCCTCTCTTTTTTCCTCTCTCTCTCTCTTTTTCTCTCTCCCTTTCTCTCTTTTCCCTCTCCCTTTCTCTCTCTCTCTCTCTTTTTCCCCCCTTTCTCCCCCTCTCTCTCTCTCTCTGCCCCTCTCTTTTCTCTCATTTTCTCTCTCTTTTCTTCCCCCCTCTCCCCATCTCTTTTCTCTCTCTCTCTTTTCTCTCCTCTCTTCCCCTTTCTCTTTCTCTCTCTCTCCTTTCTCTCTCCTCTTCCTCTCTCTCTCTCCTCTCTCTCCTCTCTCTCTCTCCCCTCTCTCTCTCTCTCTCTCTCTCTTCCTTTCTCTCTCTCCCCCGGGTTTTTTCTTTTTCTTTTTTCTCCCCTCTCTTTTTCTCTCTCTCCCTTCCTTTTTTCTTCTTCTCCTCTCTCTTCTCTCTCCTCTTCTCTTCTCTCCTCTCTCATTCTCTCTCTCTCTCTCTCTCTCTTTCCCCCTTCCCCTTTCTTTCCCCCTTCTTTCTCTCTCTCTTCTCTCTCCTCTCCCCTCTCTTTTCCCTCTCTCTCCCTTTTCTCTCTCTCTCTCTCTCTTCTCTCTCTCTCTCTCTCTCCTCTCTTTTTCCCCCACATCTCTCTCTCCCTCTATCCCCTCTTTTCCTCCCCTCCTCTCTCTCTCTCCTTTTTCTCTCTTTTTCTCTCTCTCTCTTCTTTTCTTCTCTCTCATTCTCTCTCTCTCTTTTCCTCTCTCCTCTCTCCTCTCTCCTCCTCCCCCTCTTTTTCACTCTCTTCTCTCTCTCCCCTCTTCTCCCCCTTTCTCTCTCCCTCTCTCTTTTCTCTCTTCCCTTTTCCTTTTTCTCTTTTCCCCTCCTCTCTCGTCTCCCCTCTTCTCTCCTTCTCTCTCTCTTTCTCTTTCCTCTTCTCTCTCTCCCCTTTTCCCTTTTCCCCTTTTCTTTCTCTTTCCCTTTTCTTTCTCTTTCCTTTTCTCTCTCTCTCTTCTTTTTTCTCTCTTTTTCCCCCTTCCCCCTCCCTCTTCCCACCCCCCCTCCCTCCCGTATTTCTTCCTTCCCCTTTTTCCCCTCAAAATTCCCCCCCCCCCTTTTCTCCTTTAAAATTCCTTTCCCTTTCCCTTTCCCAATTTCCCCCTCCCCTCTCTCCTCCCTTTCTTTCTCGCCTTCTCCTTTTCTCTCTCCCTTTCTCTCTCTCTCTCTCTTTCTCTCTTCCCCTCTTTTCCCCTCTCTTTCTCTTTTTCTCTCCTCTTTTTTCTTTTTCCTTCGTCTCTTTTTCTCTTTTCTCTCTCTCGCTCTCTCCCCCTCCTCTCTCTCTCTCCCTCTTCTCTCTCTCTCTTTTTCTCTCTCTTTTTCTCCTCGTCTTCCCCTCTCTCTCTCATTCTCCCCTCTCTCTCTCTCTTTCTCCCCTTTTCTCTCCCTTTCGTTTTTTCTCTCCCCCTCCCCTCTCTCTCTCTCCTTTTCCTTTTCCTTTTTCTCTCTCTCTCTTTAAATTTTCTTTCTCTCTCCTCTCTCCCCTCCCGTTTTCCTCATTTTCTCTCTCTCTCTCTCTCTCTCTCTCTCTCTCTCTTCATTCCCCCTTTTTTCCCTCTCTTTCTCCTTCTCCCTTTTCCCCTTTTTTCTCTTCTCTCTCTTTCCTTTTCTCCTTTCCCCCTCTCTCCCCTCTCGTCCCCTCCTCCCTCCCTCTTTTCGGGCCCCTCTTTTCTCTCTTTGGGGCCCCTCTCTTTCTCGGGTTTTCCCTTTCTCCTTTCCTTCTTTTTTTTTTCTCTTTTCTCCTTTTTCCTCTTTTTCCCTTTTCCCCTTTTTCCCTTTTTCTCTCTCTCCCTTTTTTTCTCCTTTTCCCCCCCTTTTTTCCTCTCTCCCCTCTCTCATCTTTTCCCTCTTTTTCTTTTCTTCTCCTCTCTCTCTTTTCTCTCTCGCCCCCTTTTCCTCTCCCCTTTTCTCTCTCCTTTCCCCTTTTCCTTCTCTCCTCTCCTTTTTTTCCTTTTTCCCCTTTCCTTCTTTTTCTCTCCTTTTTCTCTCTTTTTTTTTTCCCCCCCCCCTCCCTCCAATCTCTCTCTCCCCCCTTTTCTCTCCCCCTTTTCTGTCTCTCTTTCTCCATCTCCCCTTTTTTCCCCCGTCTCCCTTTCCCCCTTTCTTCCCCCTCTTCTCCTCTCTTTCTCTTCTCCTCTTTTTCCCCCTCCTTTTCCTCTCTCTCGTCTGGTCCCCTTTTTCCTTTTCTCTCCTCCCTTCCTCCTTTTCTCGTTTTCCTCTCCTCTCTTTTTTTTTCTCTCTCTAGTCTCTGGTTTTCCCCTTTTCCCTCTTTTCTTCTCTCTCTCTCTCTTTCCTTCCCCCTCTTTCCCTTTTTCCCCTCCTCTCCCCCCCACCTCCCTCCCCTTTTTCTACCTTCTTTCCCCGGGCTTTCCCCCCCCCCCCTTTCCCTTTTTCTCCTTTTTTTAAAAACCTTCCAAAACCCCCCCCTTTCCCCTTCCCAACCCCCCTTTCCTTTCCCCCTCCACCCCCCCTCCCCCCCCCCCCTCCTCTCTTCCCCCCTCTCTCTTTGGGCCTCCTCTTTTCCCTCCTCTTTTTCTCTCTTTTCTATCCTTCTCCGGCCTTTTCTCTCCTTTTCTCTCTTTTCTCCCGTCCTCTCTTTTCCCTCTCTCCCCCTCTTTCTTCTCTTTCCCCCATCTTCCCCCTTCTTTTCCTCTCTTCTCTTTCTCTCTCTCCTCTTCTCCCCCTCTTTCCCCCTGTCTTCTCTCTCTCTTTTTCTTTTTCCTCTCTTTTCGTCCTTTTCTCTCTTTTTTTCTCTCGCTTCCCCTCCTTTTCTCCCCTTTTCTCTCCCCTCCTCTCTCTCCTCTCTTCTCCTCTTTTCCCCTCCTCTCCTCCCCTCTCTCTTTTCCCCTTTTTCCCTCCCCCTCCTTTCTCTCGCCCCTTCCCCCTCTTCTTTTTCTTTTCCTTCCCCTCCCGTCCTTTCTCTTTCCCCCTTTTCCCATCCCTTTCCTTTTGGGTTTTCCCCTTTTGGTCTTTTTTTTTCTTTTTTTGTTTTTTTCGTCCCTTTTCTTTTCCGTTCTTTTTTTCTTTCTTTTTCCTTTTCCCCTTTTCTCCTCGCCCCCTCCCCCTTCCTCTCTCCCATTTTTTTTTTTTTTTGTTCCCCTCTCCCTCCTTCCTCTCCCCTCGGCCCTCCTTTTTCGCCCCTTTCCTTTTTTCCCCCCTCCCTCCCCCACTTTTCCTCCCCTTTTCCCCCTTCTTCGACCGAAACTTCTCTTCTCTCTTTTTTTTTTTTTTTTTTTGTTTTTTGTTTGGTTTTTTGTTTTTTTTTTTTTTTTTTTTTTTTTTTTTTTTTTTTCTTTCCTTTAAAAACTCCTCACTTTCTCCTTTTTCATTCTTTTCCAAACCTCTCCTTTTCCCTCCTCCTGTTTTTCCTTTTTTTCTTCCCCTTTTCCCCCCTTTTTCCTTTTTTCCTTTTTTTTCCCCCCCTTTTTTTTATTTTAACCACCCCCCCCCCCTTTTTAAATTGGTTTAATTTTTTTTTTTTTTTTTTTTCATACCCCCTTTTCCCGTTTTTTTTTTTTTTTTTCCTTTTTCCCCCCTTTTTTTCCCCCCTTTTTTTTTGACCCCCCCCCCCCCCCCCCCCCCCCCCCCCCCCCCCCAAAACCCCCCCCCAAAAAAAAAAAAAAAAAAAAAAAAACCCCCCCCCGGGGGCCCCCCCCTTTTTTCTCCTTTTTTGGTCCCCCTTCTTTCCCCTCTCTTCTCTCTCTGTTTTCCTCTCTCTCTCTTCTCTCTCTTTCTCTCACTCTCTCTCCTCTCTCCCCCCCTCTCTTCTTTCCCCCCCTCCTCTCCCCTCTTCCCCTCGTTCCGTCTCCCCCCCTCTCTCCCGTTCCCTCCCTTTTCCCCCTCTCTGGGCCCTCTCACCCCTCCTTTTCCGGGTTTTCTCTTTTTCCCCCTCTCTCTCTCTCCTCTCGTCTTCCCTCACCCTTTTCTCCCCCCTCCCTCTCTCCTCTTCCCTCTCCCCCTCTCTCTTTTCCCCCTTTCCCCTCCTTTTTCCCCCCCTCTCTCTTTCTCCCCCTTTTTTTTCCTTTTTTTTCCCCCTTTTTTTTTCCCTTTTTCCCCTTTTGTTTCTTGGGTTTTTTTTTCCCTTTTTTTTGTGCCGTAATGTGGCTTTTTGA
>NC_051424.1:33663368-33683368 GCF_015228065.2 Penaeus monodon | reverse complement strand
GAGAGATGAGCGGGACAGAGGAGAGAGAGAGAGAGAGGAAGAGAGAGAGAGAGACGAGAGAAGAGATGGGAGAGAGAGGGCGAGCGAGAGAGACAGAGAGAGTGACAGAGACAGAGAGAGTGACAGAGAGAGAGAGAGCAAGAGAGAGAGAGAGAGACCAGAGAGAGAGAGGGAGGACAGAGAGAAGAAGCGAGAGAGAGGCGTGACAGAGAGCGAGAGCGAGACGAGAGTGACAAAGAGAGCGAGAGATGAGAGAGCGGGGGAAGAGAGAGAGAGAGAGAGATAGAGAGAGAGAGAGAGAGAAGAGAGAGAGACTAAGAGAAGAAGAGAGAGAGAGCTGGACAGAGAGAGAGAGGGACCCAGAGAGGAGAGAGAGGGGTGGGGGACAGAGATAGAGAGAGGGCGCAGAGGAATGAGAGAGAGACAGAGAGCTAGAGATAGAGGGACAGAGAGAGAGCGAGCGGGACAGAGAGAGAGAGAGGACAGAGAGAGGACAGAGGGAGAGGGGCGCAGGAGGGGAGGAGGGAGGAGAGAGGAGAGAGAGAGAGAGAGAGAGAGGGAGAGGGAGAGGGACAGAGAGAGAGAGAGAGCGAGATGGAAGAGAGGAGAGACGACTAGGGACAGAGAGAGAGGGACATAGAGAGAGAGAGAGGGGACAGAGAGAGAGAGGAGAGGGCGACAGAGAGAGAGAGAGAGGGACAGAGAGAGAGAAGAGATGAGAGAAGAGATGGCCAGCGCAGAGAGAGAGAGAGAGAGGGCAGAGAGAGAAGAGAGAAACAGAGGGACAGAGGAGGAGAGAGAGGAGCGAGAAGAGAGAGAGAGGAGATAGGAGAGGGTCAGAGAGAGAGAGGAGATGTGACAGTAGATAGAGGAGGAGGAGGGACAGAGGAGAGAGGCAGAAGAAAGAGAGAGACAGAGAGAGACGGAGAGGGCCGAGTAATGAGAGGAGAGAGAGAGGAGGAGAGATGAGGAGAGAAATGAGGGGAGGAAGAGAGACGGAGAGAGAGAGAGAACGGAAAGGATGAGACGAGAGAGAGAGGGACAGAGATTGAATACAGACGACGAGAGTGGGTGGTTTGTTGGGTGGGGAAGAGGCTGAGAGAGGGAGGTAGGGTATAGAGTGTTAAGGAGAGATGCGAGCGAGAGAGGGGGTGGTGGACCGAGAAGAAGAGAGAGGACGAGGGAGGAGAGAGGAGAGAGAGAGGATAGAGAGAGAGAGAGTAGAGTGAGAGGAGGATGTGGCGGAGATAGAGGAGGAGGGGAGAGGGAGAGGAGAGAAGTGAGAGAGCAGAGTGAGAGAGAGAGGAAGAGGACGAAGGCGAGAGAGAGATCTGAGAGAGAACTGAAGAACGAGGGGGAGAGAACGAGAGAGAAAACATATGCTTGGGAAGCGCGAGAAAGGAGAGAGGAGAAGAGAGGAGAGGGAGAGCTAGAGCGAGGGAGAGAGACGAGAGGATGGGAACAGAGACAGAGAGAGACGAGAGAGGAGGATAAGCAGAGGGTATGAGAGATAGGAGAGGAGAGAGAGAGCGGATTGACGGAGAGAGAATCGACCGGGACGAGAGAGAGAGAGGGGACTGCGATGAGGAGAGGAAAGAGAGAGAGAGAGGGAATGATGAGAGCGAGGATGAGAGATGAGCAGAGAGAATGATGAGAAGGAGAGAGAGGGCCAGAGACAGAGAGACCAGAGAGACCAGCAGAGAGGGCGAGAGAGAGAACGTGAAGAGACAGTATAGGAGGAGAGTGATGCTGCTTTTTAGCGCTTGTATAGGAGAGAGAGAAAGAATAGAAAGGGACAGAGGTGGACGAGCCGGGCTCGTCGGAGAGAAGAGAGGGGATTGACAGAGGAGAGAGAGATAGTGACAGACGAGATGAGAGAGAGTGACAGGGAGAGAGATTATTGCAGTGGGAGAAGAGTGACAGAGAGAGAGAGGGGGGGGGGTGAGGGACAGAGAGAGAGAGTGAGGGAGAGAGAGAGAGAGAGAGAAAGAGAGAGAGAGAGAGAGCAGCGAGAGAGAGTGACAGAGAGAGAGAGAGAGAGAGCGAGGAGAGAAGAGAGCTTGCGAGATGAGATAGAGAGGGGAGGAGGAGAGAGAGAGAGAGAGAAGGACAGAGAGAGAGGAGAGACGAGACGAGAGGGACAGAGAGAGAGAGACGAGAGAAGAGAGAGAATGAGAGATGACGAGAGAGAGAGAGAGAGAGAGAGAGAGGTAGAGTGATGGAGCGAGGGACAGAGAGCGAGAGAGAGGGCGGGACGAGAGCGAAAGGGGACCAGAGAGAGAAAGGGGGCCAGAGAGAGAGAGAGGGTACAGAGAGAGAGAGAGGGGACGAGAGAGAGAGAGAGAGAGCGAGAGACAGAGAGAGAGAGAGAGAGAGGAGAGAAGAGAGAGGAGAGGACGGACTGACAGAGAGAACGAGATTAGGAGAAGCAGAGAGAGAGAAGAGAGGGACAGAGGGAGAGGGACAGAGACAGAGAGAGAGATAGGACAGTGAGAGAGAGTGAAAAGAGAGATAGAGAGGAAGTGCCAGTAGACGAGAGAGAGAGGACAGAGATGCGAGAGAGAGAGAGGGAGGGAGAGAGCGATGAGAGAGAGACGGAGGGACCGAGAGAGCGAGAGAGAGAGGACGGAAAGAGAGCGAACGAGAGAGGGGACAGAGAGCGAAGAGAGAGGGACAGAGAGAGACCGAGAAGAGAGGGAAGAAGCGAGAGAGAGGGACAGAGAGCGAGACAGGAGAGAGGGACAGAGGCGAGAGAGAGGGACAGAGAGCGAGAGAGAGGGACAGAGAGCAGAGAGAGAGGGACAGAGATCTCAGAGACGAGAGGGACAGAGGAGCGAGAGATGAGAGAGCGAGAGAGAGAGAGGAGAGAGAGACGAGAGAGAGAGAGAGAGAGAGAGAGCGTGCCCCAGGAGGAGAGAGCGAGGAAGGGACAGAGAGAGAGAGAGAGAGAAAGAGGAGCAGAGGGATCGGCGCCCGAGCCCAGCCCGCGGGCGGCCCGCGCGCAGTCTGCGTTGTGTGTGTGTATGTGTGGTTTGTGTAAGCGTGTGTGTGTGTGTGTGTGTGTGGTGTGTGTGTGTGTGTGTGAGAGAGAGAGAGCGCGCGAGAGAGCGAGCGCGCGCGAGAGAGAGAGAGCGCGAGGGCTCGCGCGCGCGGGCCGAGAGAGAGCGAGAGAGCGAGAGAGAATTGAGCGAGAGAGAGAGCAGAGGGACAGAGAGCGGCGAGCGTGAGGGCGGACAGGCGGAGCGAGAGAGAGGGCGGGCCAGCAGAGAGAGAGCGAGAGCGGAAGGGCCAGCGAGCGAGAGAGAGGGGACAGCTGCGCGAGCGATAGCGGACCGCGCGCGAGCGGTGGCCCGGCGCTCGAGAGAGCGGGACCAGAGAGCGAGAGCGGGTCCCGCGCGCGAGAGAGAGGGACAGAGAGCGAGGATCGAGAGCGAGCGAGGAGTGAGGTGAGAGCAGCGGCGAGAGCGAGAGAGAGAGCGAGAGCGAGCGCGCCGCCGCGCTCCCCGCGGTGGCCGCGGTCCCGGGCGCCAGCGCGCACGGCCGCGCGCCAGAGACGGACCGCGGCGGCCCAGACAGCCAGAGGGAAGGGCGGGCCCGCGAGCGCGCGAGAGAGATAGGTAAGAGACGGAGAGAGAGTGAGGAGAGAGGAAGGGAAGAGAGAGAGAGAAGAGAGAGGGACAGAGAGGCGAGCAAGACGAGATGAGAAAACGAGGAGAGATGGCTGAGAGATGCGATGATAGAGACGAGAGAGAAGAGAGAGAGAGAGAGGGAGCGGACAGAGAGTAGAGAGAGAAGAGAGAGAGAGAGAGAGAGATGAGAGAAAGAGAGAGAGAGAGAGAGGAGAGAAGAGAGAGAGAGAGAGAGAGGGAGAGAGAGAGAGGGAGAGAGAAGAGAAGTATAGAGAGGGACAGAGAGAAGAGAGGAGAGAGAGAGGGAGGAGAGAGAGAGAGGGACCGCGAGAAGAGAGAGAGGGACAGAGAGAGAGAGAGGGGAAGAGAGGGACAGAGGACAGAGAGAGAGAGAGGGCGGACAGAGAGAGAGAGAGAGGGACGAGAGAGAGAGAAAGAGGGAGGACAGAGAGAGAGAAAAGAGAGAGAGGGACAGAGAGAGAGAGAGAGGGACAGAGAGAGAGAGGAGAAGGGGAGAGAGAGAGAGAGGAGAGAGAGGACGAGAGAGAGAGGAGAGAGAGGGAGGGAGAGGGGGAGGAGAGAGAGAGAGAGAGGAGGGAGAGAGAAAAGGGGGAGGAGAGAGAGAGAGAGAGAGAGAGAGAGAGAGGGACACAGAGAGAGAGAGAGGGGGGGGACAGAGAGAGAGAGAGAGAGAGAGAGAGAGAGAGAGAGAGAGAGAGTGTGTGTGTGTGTGTGTGTGTGTGTGTGTGTTGTTATGTTACTGCCATTAGTAGTAGTATTATCTTTTTTTTTCATTATTGGTATTATTATGATATTTAAAAATGCTATTATATTAAAGTAATTGTAATAATAACAATAATGATAAAGATAATAATAATAATAATAACAACAATGAGAGTAATGATGAAAAAAATGCAATTTGAATAATAAAATAAAAAATATATACATGTAGCATAATGATGATAATAATAATAAGAAGAATAACAATGATGGTAATAATAGACTAATAATAAAAATATTAATAATAATGATAATGATAATGATTATAGTAATAGTAATATTATTAATAATGGTAATAGTAATAATAATGATATTGGTAATAATAATAATGATAATAATAATAGTAATAGTAATCGTAATAGTGGTAATAATAATAATAATAAAAATAATAATAATAATAATAATAATTAATAATAAAAAATGATGGTAATAATTGTCTTCATCATCACCATTATCATTATTGTTGTTCTTGTTGTTATGTTATTATGATAATCATCATAATTATTATTGTTGTTATTAATATTGGTATAATCATTATTATTGTTTTCTTATTATTTTTTTATAATTATCACAATAGTAATAATCATGGTGGTGATGGTGATGAGGCTTATTAATATTATTATTATTATTATTATTATTATAATAACTGTTGTTATAGAGTACATGCAAATGCACACAAATACACTCAGACACACACATGTAAACATATGCATACACACACTCGCAAGAAATGTCTTTGCATGAGAGCAACACAGGAGACTACATCATTTCTCTTCTTCCAGAATGTTGAGGCAATGAGGCAAGTAAGCGTGAATGCCCAGTGTCACTTCGACTGAAACAGACGGAAGGACACGTGGCCCAAAGGAGTGAGCGAGCGAGAGGTGCAGTTGCAGAGGTAGCAGTGGTGGCCGTTGCCGCCCCAGGACTTGATGGACCCCCCTGGTCCGCTGCCTGAGAAGTCCCAGAGTCCCTTAGAAGCAAGGCATGGCGGCCAGGGACGTGGCAGGGGGTCTGGGGTGGCCCGCTCAGCCCGCCCCAGAGGACTTCCGAAGCTCATGGCTATCAACGCACTCGTATGCGGTGTGGAAATCGTGTCGAGCGCAGCTTTCACTTACATCCCTCCTCTGCTTCTCAAGGCTGGATACACGGAGACCGTCATGACAATCATATTGGGAGTAGGTGAGTCACATGGCCTAGTCCTTCAGGGAGGGAGCCACATCCTCTTGGAGGAAGTCCTTCAGGGGCAGGTAATGTGGTGTGAAATGGACCAGTGAAGGACTCTTGATTAAGGGGAGAAGAAGAGAAGTGAATGTGGGGCCTGTTTGCTAGGTAGGACTTGATTCTCAGGGGCAGCAGGTGCAGTGGGAAGGAATCTTTGTGATGGATGACACTTGATTCCCCCACTGGATTCATGTTGTGTAGGGAAGGATTGAACTCCCACAGTGGGAGTGTGTCATCTGTTTAATTCTTGTTGGATAGTGTCTCAGGGTATCTCTTCAGGCTCATGATGCACATTTTCTCGTGAACTTAAAGAGTAAGACCAATAAGTTATGCTAAA
This sequence comes from Penaeus monodon, assembly GCF_015228065.2. Lineage (NCBI taxonomy): Eukaryota > Metazoa > Arthropoda > Malacostraca > Decapoda > Penaeidae > Penaeus > Penaeus monodon. The sequence goes on along the minus strand of NC_051424.1, from coordinate 33,677,401 downwards.
ATGAAAATGCAAATGAACAGTAACATGATGACAAAGAATGCAAAATCATAATTATTTCATAGCAGTTGTGATGATTTATGATAATTACTCAATTGTTTACTTAAGGTGATAATTATGGTCATGATAATAAGTTTGTGAATGGATGTGTAGGTATTTTTCTGGCAGTGTAATGGCACTTTTATTTTTAGAATCTAGGTGTCGCCATGCTCCTACCCACTGAGAAAGACATGACATTTCTCTGGAGTGTTACCAATCATATTTAATTATCTGCACTCAAGAACTTCACTTTCGTCAGTGCTCAGAAATTAATGGTGGCGCCAGAAATCAATTTTGTTTTACTGGTTTTAGAAAGACATGGCAGGAACAGAGCTTGGGAGTTGGTTCATTCTCTTTGTATTCTTATGTTGTTTGCATGAAGCACTATTATTATTATTATTTTTTATTGTTATTGTAGATATATATGTATGTATGTATGTATATATGCAAAAATTCAATATATAATTATAGTTATATATATATAATTTTATATATAAAATATATATATATAATATATAAAAATATATAAATGTAATATCATATATATACTAAAATATATTATATATATATAGATATATATATATATATATATATATATAAAACAGTACCAAACAATAGTACTTATACATTCGTTATTTGTGTGTGTGTGTGTGTGTGTGTGGTGTGTGTGTGTGAGTGTGTGAGTGTGTGTGTGTGTGTGTGTGTGTGTGTGTGTGTGTGTGTGTGGTGTGTTGCGTTTTGTGTGTTTGGCCCGTGCACCTGTGTGTGTGGTGTGTGTTTGTGTGTGGTGTGTGTGTGTTTTGTGGTTGTGGGGGTGCATTTTATATATTATGTGCATTTATATATGCACACATGAATGTGCACATAATATGTAAATGTATATAAAATTTTGTATATAAAATGTATAAAGTTTTGTATCTCTGAATTGGTTTTCCCTGTTTCCAAGCAAAAAGCATGTCATAAGAAAGAGAGAAGTAATAAGGAAGCAACTGACACTGACGACAGGCGAGGAGCCACTTTGGGCTGGCCCTCATAGGCTTACCCAAAGTGGCCTTGGAAGTGACCCAAACTGGCTCTCCTGAAGTGTGCCACATCTCCTCAGATTTTATTTTACAATTATTATTGTTGGAATTTTTATTGCTGTTACTTTGTTTTATGAGTTTTTTGTTTGTTTTTTTGGTTATTTTCATTTTTATTGTTATTGCTGTCATTATTGGTATTATTATTATTATTATTATTATTATTATTATTATTATTATTAATTCCATAATTGTTCTACATGTTTCTAATATTATCCCTTATAGTACCATAACAGTCACATATATACCCCCCCCTTATCGTCTCACAGCTCCATTTCTGGACATGATGACGGTGCCCCTCCTGGCCGAGTGGAGCGACCGCTGCATGTCCGTGCTGGGACGACGTCGGCCCTTCATCATGTCCCTGGCCACGGTGCTGCTCTTCTCCCTCATCCTCATCCCTTATGGCCAGATCATCACCTCCATCGTCAGCGGCGAACATTCAGGAAGGATCAAGTAAGTCTGTCGTTGTTTTTGTTTTTATTGCTCTTTGCTTGGTGAGGGAAACTTGGGGGGGGGGGGGCTTGGGGAGGGCAAGGAGGATGGAAGGGAGGAGGGGGGGTTCTGAATGCTGTGGGTGTGGGAGGGGGAAGGTGCCCTGAATATTGGGTAGGGAGAATGTGTTCTGAATGAGGGAATGAGTTGCGAATGTTGCATGGAAGGGAAATGGTTCTGAATATTAGGGGGGAATGTGGAGTGGGAGGTTCCAAAGGGAAGGGAGTGGAGGGTGGAGGAAGCTCTGGGGGCAAGTGGGGATCTTGGGAGGTTCTTGCAAGTGGTGCGAAGGAGTAGACAGTACAGGTTCTGGGGGCATGGGGAGGGAGTACGGGAGGGAAGGTTTTTTTCAATTTTCCCACTCATTCTTTATTCCAATACCTTTTAGTATTCTTCTCTTCTCTTTGTCTCTCCTTCTTTCCTCTCCTCCTTCCATCCCTTCCCTTCCATTCCCTTCCTTTGCCTTCCCTTTCCTTCCTTTCACTGCGCTTTCTTTCCCATCCTTCCCAGCCTTTTCCATTCCTTTCCTTTCCTCTCCTGTCCTTTGCTTTGCTTCATTTCAAATGCCTTTCCTGCCCTTCCCTTCCCTTTTTTTCTTTTCCTTTCCATTCCCTGTTCTTTTCTTTCCCCTCCATTTCCTTCCTTAACTTCCCCTCACATCCCTTCTTTTTCCTTGCCTGTCTTTTCCTTGATTTTCCATCCCTTAATTTCCTTTCCCTTCCTTTCCCATTCCTTCTTTTTCCTTCCCTGTCCTATCCTTTGCTTCCCTTCACTTCTCTTCCCCCCTCTCCATTTCTCTTCCTTTTCTTTTCTCATCTCTTCCATTCACGTTCCTTTCCTTTCCTTGCTCCACACTCTCTGGTACGTCGCCACATGTACTGGCAGACCAAGTGGTTTGTCATGACACCGGTACACAGTTTAACTTCCTTTCCCTTTCCTTTGCCTGCCTTTCCTTCTTTTCCCTCCCCATCCTTTATTTCTCCCCACCAGCCCACAAACACAATTCTTCCCCAGCTGTTATTCAAGCACCTGATAACCATCTTCCCCTTTACATTGCAGTATGATAATCCTTGCGCTGGGTGTGATTCTGCTCGATTATAGCTACCAGGCGCTGTTCAACCCGTGCGAGGCTCTGCTGTCAGACCTAATGGCCACAGCACCTGAGTGGGAGCAGACTCAGGGCTTCACAGTGTATTCAGCCAGCATTTCCCTGGGCTGCATCCTGGGCTACCTCATCGTGTCCATCGACTGGCTGTCGGTGGGCCTCCTCATCGGCTCACAGGAACAGACTGCCTTCACCGTCATCTTCATCATGTTCCTGCCATGCATGTTCCTTACACTAGTGTTTGCCAAGGAGAAGCCATTGAAGAGGGCGCTGGTGCTGTCAGTGCATCCCAAGGAGGGAGAGCTGCTGAGAAAGGACTTGGCATCAGAAAAAGAGCTGCTGCTGGCCAAGAAACTCGACCCAGTAGTTGTGGAGGAAGGCGTTACTATGCTAGACCTCACCCACGATGGCACAGCCATAGTCAAGGACCACCCCTCAGATGGAGGATACGAGAGCGGCTCCAGCGAGACTGATGAGACAGCACCACTCACACTTTCCTCATCCGAAATGCTCAAGTGGAGGTATCATCGCCTCATGCACCAGATCCAGCGGCTGCCCAAGATCACCATCCAGAGGCTCATCAATGGCTGTCTGCGATTCCTCTGGAAGATTATGAAAATTCTTGTATTTTTACCTTATCAGGTTCGTGGTCTGACCTTGTTTTTGTAATACTGTCATTGTGCTAAGGTCTAACTAGTTTAGTTATTTTTCTTATGTACATCACTCCCTTGTGAACAGGTCTTGTAATGTTTCAGGCATGTCCACCAGGCACCTTATTAGCAACACTGATCCAATCCCTATAGTGATGTTAATGGTAATTTGTTGTTGCTGCTCATTAGTATTGTGTGGTAAATCACACACTGACATTTGATTAACCCTTTCCCGACGGGTAGTATTCATAGTGGCCCGGGCCCCGCTGCTGGGGGCTTATATCGTCGCCCGATCATGTGCGACCACTCATGCCAAATACCCATGCCGTTTCTTCGTAATACTACGAAAATATGTTGTATTTTCAGTTTTCATTATTTTCTAAAGTCTCTACTTGCCAAACTTCCTGATAAATTGAGACTGAATGGTATTTTTGTTGTTATATAGACTCCATAGTTGATCATTATTCAGTCTATAGTCTGAATAAAATAAGCAGTGTGCAGCATCATGGAGTTGAAATCGTCCATTTTTTTTTTTTTTTTTTTTTTTTTTTTTTTTTTTTTTTTTTTTTAAAACTGGAAGGTTAAAACATACATTCAGCCCACCAGGCAGTAATAGAGTCCCGCCATGCCATGGCATGTGCGTACATGCCACCTGTCAGGAATGGGTTAATAGAAAAAATATGTTCCTGATTCTCTCTCTCTTTCTCTCTTTCTCTTTCTCTCCTCCTGTCCTCCCCTCCCCATTTAGGTGGGTAAGAAACCAGCCTAATACATTTCCACGTAGGTTTATTTGGCTGTAATTTTTAAGTCAAAACATGTAGTAAAATTTTTAGTTCAAGCCATACTCAGTTCAACCCATGAATGGAGATAATTTTTCACTGATCATAAGTCCTCCAAGATAAGGGTCCAGTGCAAACATCACATCCCCCCCTCCCCTCCTGATTGTAAGAAAACCATTACCTGCTTGATCCCTTTTCAAAAAAAGAAGGTCTTGGTAAAGGAATGTTAAATAGGCTTGGGCTGAGGCTTTTGTGGACCATACCCAACCACACTCTAGGTTTAGTTTTACAGTCTTCTCAATGCAGTCATCAGACTCTAACTCCATTTAGAAGTACAGGAAGGGAAGCCAGGCAGTGTTGGAGTATTCGCACATGCTCTCTGGTAACCTATTACTCACCCAGATACAGGTGCATGCACAAGAAAAAAAAAAAAAAAAAAACTAAAATAGTGTCAGCAGCCCTTTTCTAGATGAACATGGTATTCAGTCAGTTTAAATAGATCTTAATCTGTTTTTATACATATCACAGTTGAATGAACCTGATGAGCTGTTAACAGTAGCTAATGCAGCCTGTAAGTCTTTACACTTTTCTGCATGGCTTACTGTGACCATATCTTTCTGCAGATTATCAAACTACCAATGGGCACTTGGCACAAGGTGAGCAGTGCACCCACTGTGCTCCGGCGGTTGTTTCTGGCTGAGCTTTTTGGCTGGATGGGGTTCATGTGCCACAACATGTTTTTCACGGACTTTGTGGGCCAGTACATGTATGGTGGGCTGCCTGATGCCCAGGAGCACACAGAGCTTGCAGTATTGTATGATGAGGGGGTCAGGATGGGGTCTTGGGGCCTCTTCCTGCATAGCCTTACAGGTGGGTGTCAGTCATTGTAGTTCAAAGCAGTTTTTTTTTTTGTTCGTACTTGATTAGCAGTGAAACACATGTGATACATTCATATACATACATGTGAAGACACATACTCTTCTCTCACATTGTACTTTTCCCCTTAAATGTAAGTTTATATTTACTTTAAGATTAGAATCTCAAAATCTAAATAATAATGTGCTGGACACTACAGGACATAGCACCTTGTCTCATTCCAAAATCATGTGTAGTATGCCACATCTAATCCCTTTTGTATCTCCTCCTTCACTGTCTAGCCTGCCTCTATGCCTTCTTCATCCAGCAACACATTGTTCGCTTGTTGGGTCACCGTGCTGTGTTCATCGGTGGACTTTTCATCTTCGCAATCACCATGACGGCAACTATTGCTGCACCTACAGTGCCCTTCCTCAACGTTGTAACAGCCTTGTCTGGAGTCGGCTTTGCAGCTCTCACCTCGACGCCAAATATGCTGGTCACTCTTTATAACTCAGACCGCCAAGTAAGTTTTCAGAACCATTTATTATAAAATAAATTGCCTTGGTTTATCAGCACTTAAAACACATGAATATCTTGTATGAAATGATAGTATCAGGGTGTGCAAGTGTCTCTTATGAAATTTTTCATTTATGGTTCTCACCTGGACATCCAGAGTGCCAAAAATTATTCTGATTACTGTAGGCCAATCTATAAACCTCTGCACCTTGCTCCCTGCCCTCCCCCATCCCTACTCCCTATATGCAAAGTAGTTTCTGTTAGCAACAGAAAGAATCACTGTTTAAATGAGACTTTAAAACAAAAAATTCACATGCAACACACATGCAATCCTTTGCTGACAGATTAATGAAGGCTGCTTGAGTTGTGTGTACACATGTACACAGAAGAACTTTTATCTGTCTCTATAATTACAACAGCCATTTAATCATTTTTTGATGCTAGAAATCTTAACTTCCTCGTTGCTATCAGTACTAGTCAGTTATGTGGTATGTAAGCAATGTGTAAGCTGTTTCAATGCTAAAATGGTCTTTTACTGTTTATCATTATTCTTATTCCCCATTATTAAATGTGTGTACTCTCATCATCTTTTAATATGATCTTTTACTCTTATCCCTCTTTTACTGTTCATCTTTATTTTCTTTCCTCTTTCATTATTTATCACTTCTTCGTATTCCTCTATTATGCTGACATTTCTTTTACATTATAAAACTGTGCAGGTAAATTTGTGATTTCTCTTTACATATAATGGAATTTAGTACTAAGTTCACCCTCCCTCGGCAGCTGTACATGTGGGACGGCAACAGTTCAGAGTTTGGTGAGGAGCAAGGGCTGGGGACAGATGTTGCAGTCCTGGACACGGCCTACTTCCTTGCACAGATCATCCTGTCAGTGTTTATGGGACCGCTGGTCGACCTCACTGGCTCAGCCCTCCCATATATGGTGGTGTCCGCGATGACAGGGTTGGTGGCAGTGTACTGTGGGACGCGCGTCGTCTTCAATGACCACCACCTGAAGCAGCTCAGGGCGGGGGGATTCTAACTGCGCTCACCTTCGTGGCCTTAGACCTGTCTGGTCTTAGGACTGGGCGATCCTCTTTTGTAATTTATGATTTACGTACTTCTGTGTATCTTGCTGGTGTATTTATAATGACTTTTTATATTTATTTATATGTATCCTTTCTGTGCTGCATCAGGAGATGATAGAGTGATGGTTTGTCATGTGAGTGTCAAGTCTTTCTAAAAAGTTTAATTTTATTTTTGTGGTAATGTATTTGTATTGCCTGTGAACTAAGCACACACAAGAACAGTCAGGATTCCCCATGTGTGTTTGATACATTCAAACATTGTTCAGTATAAAACTCTTGCCATGATGTTTGAGACGATCCATATGTTGGGAAATGTGAACATTGTCAAGTTAAGTATTTGTGGAACAAAAAAGGAAAGCAAGATGATTTTGTGTCACGTTCATTTTAGTGCTGCCAAAGTAATCTTACCTATTATTTCCCCAATCTCTTATGGTGGTTAAAGCACAAGATTTTATTGTATTTTTTGTCTGCAAATTTTCCTAATGCAAAACAAAAGAAAGTGTTTTGGGTAATGTGAGATAATTATATATATTTATATATATACTTATACATATACTTTTATATATGCACACACATACATATATACACTTTTTCCTTTCCAATGTTGCTAATAGTCTTTCTGTTTCTCTCAACTTTTTACCACTTTTTATTTATCTATGTAGTTTTTAAGTCCCTTAGGCATAATGTAGGAGAACACTTTTAGGAGTTCTAACAGGAGATCATTGAGTGTGCAGGGGCTGCTATAGTGCTGTGGGTCAGTAGGTGTTGTTAGTGGTGCTAGGAAGCATTGTGAACAGAACAACAAAGAACAAATCTTTTTACTTTATACACTAGTGAGATTTCTTTTCTTTGTCTTTTTCATTTTTAACAATTCAGAGTTCCATATTAGTTTGAAGTAAAGAATTTGCGTACATTTCATTTTCGTGGCGTGGTAAAGAATTGGAGTCGGAGGAAGTAGCAAGCCATTGAATCTAGACATTTGTGGAAGCTCTCTTTTATTAGCGGCCATACACATATTTGCTCTGTTGCTAATTAAACAGAAATGATAAGATGACCATAACTATGTCTGCTTAGCTTTTTATCTGTTCATTGTTTGCAAGCTCGTTTTGTTTTTAAGAGATACAGTTGGTGCTGATGGTACTTATTAAGAAGACTTAGTTACACTTGAAGGTGATATAATTTCATCACTTTAAGAGAACCTTAAAAGAAAGGATTTTAGGGAGTGAACTTTCCTACTTGATTATTTAATCCTCTGTTTTCCCTTTGCAACTCAGTTTTCTGAGTCAGAAGTGCTTCTCAGTTCTCTCGGGAATAAGGACTTATCAAAGACAAATATGTATGGCAGAGCAAGAGGCACTGTGGGAATAAGGGGAATAAGAAGGGCCAGACTCGGCCTGCTTCTGTTTCAGTGGAACTGCAAAGGCAATGCCACATAGGTGCTTTGGGTCGCCTTGTCCTAAACAGTATTTAGTTTATGAAAGGGCTGTTTTCCTCGTTACTTTGGCTCTTCCACTCTCCTTCTTCCTCCCAGGTTTGATGCGGCGATTGCTTTCTCTTGTGGATGCTTACATAATTTTAAGTTCATTCTCAGACTGGAATAAAAAGGTCGTTCCATGGTTTATGTATGAATTATCATTGTTATCTCATACTTTCCTTTACTTTAGAAAATTTATATAGAGAATTTATATAGAAAACATTTTTATCATTGGACAGATCAGGCACTCAAGAAATACACAAAGATGAGTTATGAATACAAAGCACATGACGCATAAAGTGTAATAATTATTACTTAAGGTGTGCACTTTTTCAGTCAACAGGTCTGAACAGTATTGAAAAGACAGTATTGTAATTAAACCATAGAACAAGTAGCATCTTTGAAAGAACAATATTCATTGTTATGAGAAAGCACAAACTTTTTGAGGATGGTTTCTCTGTGTTTAATTTTATGACTGTATGTGTGTTGTCTTATTATGCATGAGCAATTTCAGGAATGTGCTAATAACGTGCTTTTCTGTTTTTATCAACTGTAATGTAATTTGTATCTATTTGTTAATAACCTTGTCAAGTAGAGGTTAAAGAAGCTGGTGTTTAATCACCCAGACTTATTTTATATAAAGAAAACATTAAGTTTAAATTGCATCTTTTAAAAAATTTCCAGGTACTTGGATTCTTTGTTTGCCTTAAAAGCACAGGATTGGGGCATTTAAGTCCGTGTCCTGTGCCGGTCTTGAGTATAGATGAATTAGACTGATTTCTCGTTATTTTGAAGGAACCCATCTCATTCCATCCAGGCAACTTTCAAAGGTTCTCTCTCTGAATTTGACGTAAGAGTCAGACATATTTGCGTAATGGGTAGATTTTTTATATACATAGTGACATTTGATATTACCATATAGTTTTGATACATTTTTTGCTTCTTAGATCCAGTGGTTAATTTTAACAATTGACCACCAGATCCTTTTTTACTTAAAAGAGACTAGTGTGTAGGCAGTGGGACAATAGTGATGAAGTAGATGTAACATTGTAAATTGACAAAACCATTAGGCAGAATGTCACGTCAGCTCCAGCAGTGGAAGCAATTAATTTTTCAGTGGGAGGGAGAGAAATGAGGGACACACAGTGATGTCGTACAAATTTGAGGTTTTTCTTTCCTTTTTTCAAGTGATGTTCCCAGACAAAAGAGTGGGCTTTTATTACATGAGAAAATGTAGGAAGATGGAACTAGTTTTACATGATTAGTATATTAATTCATATAACAATTTTCCATTCTTCAGTATTTTTTAGAAGGTTTTAATTCATATATATATATATTTTTGCTTTTATGTTTTGTACTTATATAGGTTGAATGTATATTCCTTGTTGATAATTTTGTTCATTATTCTTATCATTATTTATCCATTTAGTAATTTAAAAGAATGGAAAAGACAACAGAATTTGCATACAATAAAGCAGCAAATATAACTATCATAAATAAAAATAAGTTAGTATGAAGTTTTTGAAACTCCTTCTGTGTATGCTGGCTTTTGCTTGAACCTGAAAAGAAGACTCATTTTCTAGGAGAGGAGAGAGAGAGAGAGAGGAGAGAGAGAGAGAGAGAGAGAGAGAGAGAGAGAGAGAGAGAGAGAGAGAGAGGGGAGAGAGAGAGAGAGAGAGAGAGAGAGAGAGAGAGAGAGAGAGAGAGAGAGAGAGAGAGAGAGAGAGAGGGGGGAGGGGAGAGAAAGAGGGAGGGTAGAGAGGATAAAGTGAATGTCTTAATGACAACAAGCATGAGAGAGAGAGAGAAAGTGAGCTGAAACAAAACTTTACAAGATTGAAATAGTAAACATTTAGATTCGAATTTGGTATTTTGTAAGTTACAATAATGCTCTATTATGTAAGTTTTTACATTATTCTTGACTTTGGTTGGTGGTATTCCTGATTCAACCAAAGGAAACCCACAAGGAGCTGGTTTTTGGTCATTAGGTTATTCTCCACATAACCTGATTTCCTTGCATATTCTTGGAACTGTGCAGTGGAAGCAAAGGAAAGAGAGAGTATTAAAAAAGTGTATAAGGTGCATTATCTCTCAGCTAAATTGCACAATGTAAATTTAAAGCTGAAAAATACAAGATTTTGAAATAGTTCTATTGGTTCAGGTTTTACTTAGAATCCTCTGTGTGTGATACTAATAAAAAAATTTGCAGCTTCTGCAGTGGAAGTTCATCCACTTCCTCTGCTGTAGTTTCTTTGCATAAATTTCAGATGCAGGAATCATGTAGTTGGGAGAGGTAACCCTTTTTTATTTATGTATTTATTCTAGGGGTTTTTATGTTCACTTTGCAAGCATGTTAGAATAGGCAGAGCAAAGTAAAGTACTGCTTTCCCTTCAGCCTGAAATACATTCATTTTCAAAAATGATAGAAAATTAATTTTTTTTAATATGCTCTGTCTCAGGGTACTTCAAGGGAACTTCTGTATCTGTTACCCACGATCACCAGGAATATCTCGTTGCTTCTAAAACCATTAGTCTTTGCTTTGCTTTGCTTTTTTATGTAAAGCAATTGGTTGTCTGGCTTAAATTTCACAGTATTTCAGTGATATTTATTGGTTCTTTCACTTCTTGTCTAGATCAACTAGATATGAATTCCTGCATTTGAAAATGTATGCACACCTTTTTTTTCTTTCTTTCTTTCATTCTATATTACAATGTGTTTGAGAGATTTTGTATATAGATATATTCAATAATGTAGTTAAAAAAAATCATATTTAAAGAAATATATTTTCATTGTGTTGCAGTTTCATTCCACAATCTTGGAGTTTTGTTGCAATAACCTGAGTATACAATAGATCCAAAAACTGTGCATTGAGGACATTTGCAAATGACTTCAACCACTTGAAGGATGAAGCAAAGCAAAAGTGAAATGAATGTGGATGAGGGTGTTGAATCTGATTCTCTGTCATGACTTCATTTCATCCGTTTGTGATTTACTGTTTTGGTTTAAATTCCATATAAAGTGAAGACAATCACATGATAGTAGTGAGATTATTGTTCATATATTTTTAATCAATCTAAAAGTTTGTTGTTAATAAATCCCATCAAAGAATGACATTTTATTTTATCCTTATAATTCACAAAGAACAAGATTGTTTTTATTTTTATTTTCTTTGTTTTTAATAGTATTGTGGGGCTGGACTTTTAAACTTAGGCTTGCCCTCCATTTGAGATATTTATACCCCAAAATAATTACTGTTAGGAAAAACTATTCTGAAAGTACTAGCAGTATCCCACATTATTATTATTTTCAATTTCCATTGAAGGGAAGGAAAAATTTTAATAGTGAACCTGAAATATTTAATAGCCTTAAAACTATTCTATCCATTCTCCCTTGACCAACAATGGAAGTACCACCAATGCTTTTAACAATGTATCACTAAGACCCATTTACTGAAACCACCAAGAAAATTACTTGGTGAATCAGAGGACACTAGAGTCTAGTGTAAGAAGCTATTTTTTTCTTTCCAGAGAGTGGATGCACTATAGTCATCACCCACATTATAAAATCTTCGCCTTTTTTGACATGGAGCAGTAGGGTTTGTCTTTTATTTAACCCAATGTCGCCGGGAAAATGCTGTGCCCATAGTTGGCTCTGCAAGTCTTTAGTCACAAGGGAGTCAATTAGTAGACCTTGTGACCTCACCTGATTTCACCTTTCCTTGAATTTGCAGGAAAACTTTTTTTTTTTACTAATACTGTGAATATCAATAGTGTCATTTTTAATATAGTCATGATAATTACTATAATGTTATTGACATTAATAACTACAGTATAAGATAACAAAATATTTTCAAAAATCAATGAAAAGGATAAACAGGTGAGACAGGTATTACTCATAATTGGCTCATTAGTGACTTTGTACAAGTGGCGCCACCTATTTGTAAGAACGAGTAGTATATAAACACGGTGGGTATGGCATGAACATCTATGCCATGCCCGTCAATTTTGGGTTAAGATATTATACACCCAAGTTTCAAGCTAGTTAAACACAAATGATACTGATCAGAAGTCATATGTCATGCCACAAAAACAGAATTTAAAAGCAACGATGCATGGCTGTCTTTACTGATAGGCTGAGAAATGGGGAGTAGCTAGAATATCCATTCTCATTTACTCAGAGCCACAGCAATGGTTTTCATTACTGAAAGGGGGGTAGGGGCTCCAGCTGACAAAGGACTGTAGTAAATCACAAGTGTTTGATGTTAATGGAGCTATGGCTGCATTGCCCCATGTTCTTTCTTTATAGAATGAGAGGACTGGAACATACAAGACACAAAGTTTTAAAAATGGCATAAAAAATAGATGTTGATAAAGTCTGAGAGCGGATGCTCATATTGGTGCATTTTTCAGGATGTCAAAAGAGTCCAATTGTGTTTGTATATGGTACAGAGAAAGGGGCAGACAGAAAGTCAAATATATGTGTGTGTGTATATATATGTATATGTATATGTATAATATATATATATATATATATATATATATATATATATATATATTATATATATATATATATATATATATATATATATGCCATCGTGACAGTCTTGAGAGCATCACACTCAAGACTGTCACGATGGCAATCTGAGTTCGAGGGAACGTGTCACCGACCGGCGCGTTGTTCCCTTAGGCAAGGAACTTCACCTCGATTGCCTACCTAGTCACTGGGTGGGCAAGTCAGCCCAAGTCAGTGCCGGTCCCAAACAGAGAGGGTTGACGTCAGGAAGGGCATCCGGCCATAAAAGATATCTGCCAAAACCTGATTCATGACAACCACATATAAGAATGGGATAAATTTAAGAAAAAAAAAAAAAAATTATATATATATTCTTTCTCTCGATCTCGCTCTCTCTCTCTTTCTCTCTCTCTCTCTCTCTCTCTCTCTTTTCTCTCTCTCTCTCTCTCTCTCTCTCTCTTTATCACCATCAATAACGGTATGCTCATGTTTGAGCAGCCGTGGACCTCTCCACCATCCTTCGCCACTAAACTCGATCTTACGCTTTTCTTTCCCACTTTTTACCATCGACAGCCCGCAAATATCTTTGATATTGTCGCTCAGTCTTGTCTTCGGTTTGCCTCTTCCTCTGTTTCCTATCACCATCCCTGTCAGCAAGTTTTTCTCAATACTTTTACTTCTCATTACATGACCAATAAACTTTAATTTCCTCTTGTTCAAGATGTCCAACATATATATATATATATATATATATATATATATATATATATATATATATATATATCAATTATGAGAGGTGCTCTAGAGAATTTTGAAGGAACTGTGGATGTTGGAGGATACAAAATATCAAATCTGAGGTACGCCGATGATATAGTTTTGATTGCCAGCAGTATCACTGAACTACAACAACTACTAGATAAAGTTAGAGAAGCAAGCGAAAAGGCTGGTTTGTTTCTTAATGCCAAGAAAACTAAGATCATGAAGATTCAAAGATAACCGGCAATGAACAATGATGAACATGTTACAATCAATGGAATGATTGTGGAAAATGTGAAAGAGTTCTCTTATCTTGGAGCTGTTTTAACTAATACATATGATGATTCACCGGAGATAAAAAGAAGAATTACCATTGCCAAAAGCGCCACTATTGCTCTCAATAACATCTGGAAAGACCAAAGCATTACCTTACGGACAAAGCTGAGGTTATTGAACTCATTAGTTTCCCAATTGCATCATATGGTTCTGAGTGTTGGGTGTTGAAGTAGATAGACAAGAAAAAGATCAATAGTTTTGAAATGTGGTGTTACAGACGAGTACTGCGTATTAGCTGGACAGAGAAGAAGACGAATGATGAAGTGCTGAGAAAAATAAATTGTAAAGACCGAGTGTTGGACATCTTGAACAAGAGGAAATTAAAGTTTATTGGTCATGTAATGAGAAG
>NC_051424.1:33653368-33658368 GCF_015228065.2 Penaeus monodon | reverse complement strand
AATCGAGGTGAAGTTCCTTGCCTAAGGGAAACAACGCGGCGGTCGGTGACTCGAACCCTCGAACTCAGATTGCCGTCATGACAGTCTTGAGTCCGACGCTCTAACCATTCGGCCACCGCGGCCCCATTTAAATATATATATATATATACAAATACATAAATATATATATATATATATATATATATACATATACATATATATATATATATATATATATATATATATATATATATATATATATATATATATATATATATATATATGGGGGCCGCGGTGGCCGAATGGTTAGAGCGTCGGACTCAAGACTGTCACGACGGCAATCTGAGTTCGAGGGTTCGAGTCACCGGCCGGCGTGTTGTTCACTTGGGCAAGGAACTTCACCTCGATTGCCTACCTAGCCACTGGGTGGCCAAGCCAGCCCATTTCAGTGCCGGGTAAATAGAGATGGTGATTCGATAAAAACACCGGGCGGAAGGTAATGGCAAACCACCGCTCTAAATTGCCAAGAAAAAGCATGGAAAGCCCATGATCGTCAAGGCCGCGATGGCCGAATGGTTAGAGCGTCGGACTCCAGACTGTCACGACGGCAATCTGAGTTCAAGGGTGCGAGTCACCGGCCGGCGCGTTGTTCCCTTAGGCAAGGAACTTCACCTCGATTGCCTGCCTAACCACTGGGTGGCCAAGCCAGCCCAAGTCAGTGCTGGTCCCAAGCCCGGATAAAATAGAGAGAATGATTACCTAAAAAAAAAAAAAAAAAAAAAAAAAAAAAAAAAAAAAAAAAAAAAAAAAAAAAAGGGTAACACCGGCACTCTCCGTGGAAAGGAACTAGGGACCCTACCACGTACTCACTCCAAGAGCATTACAACATGAAAACCACAATTAAGTATCATGCTGTGACCACGGCGGTTCAGACATGAACCTACCGTTAAAAGAAATATATATATATATATATATATATATATATACTTCACCTCGATTGCCTACCTAGCCACTGGGTGGGCAAGCCAGCCCAAGTCAGTGCCGGTGCCAGAACCGGGTAAATAGAGATGCTGACTCGATAAAAACACCGGGCGGAAGGCAACGGCAAACCACCGCTCTAAATTGCCAAGAAAATCATGGAAATCCATGATCGCCAACGTCCTTGTGGGATAGGGCACTTGGAAGAAAAAAAAAAAAAAAAAAAAAATGTATATATATATATATATATATATATATATATATATGTATATACATATATATATATATATATATATATATATATATATATATATGTATATGTATATATATATATATAAGGCCGCGGTGGCCGAATGGTTAGAGCTTCGGACTCAAGACTGTCACGACGGCAATCTGAGTTCGAGGGTTCGAGTCACCGGCCGGCGCGTTGTTTCCCTTGGGCAAGGAACTTCACCTCGATTGCCTGCCTAGCCACTGGGTGGCCAAGCCAGCTCAAGTCAGTGCCGGGTAAATAGAGATGGTGACTCGATAAAAACACCGGGCGGAAGGCAATGGCAAACCACCGCTCTAAATTGCCAAGAAAAATCATGGAAAGCTCATGATCGTCAAGGCCGCGATGGCCGAATGGTTAGAGTATCAGACTCAAGACTGCCACGACGGCAATCTGAGTTCGAGGGTTCGAGTCACCGGCCGGCGCGTTGTTCCCTTGGGCAAAGAACTTCACCTCGATTGCCTACCTAGCCACTGGGTGGCCAAGCCAGCCCAAGTCAGTGCTGGTCCCAAGCCCGGATAAATAGAGAGAATGATTACCTAAAAAGGTAACACCGGCACTCTCCGTGGAAAGGAACTGGGGACCCTACCACGTACTCACTCCAAGAGCATCACAACATGAAAAGACTAAGTATCATGCTGTGACCACGGCGGCTCAGACATGAACCTACCGTTAAAAGAAGAAGATATATATATATATATCATCATCAATAACGGTATGCTCATGTTTGAGCAGCCGTGGACCTCTCCACCATCCTTCGCCACTAAACACACACACACACACACACAGATATATATATATATATATATATATATATATATATATATATATATATATATATATATATATATATATATGTATATATATATATGTATATATATATGTCCTGGGTAAGACAATAAACTGCACCCTTGGGTTCCCTTGAACAAGGATAGCACCCTATTAGCTCCCTACCAGAGTTGCGGTGAAACTGTAGGCAACAGGGCAGTGGATATCTGGTGAAAACACCTTCAGTTCTACTGATTACTGGTTTCACCAAATAATATGTCTGGCGTATTACAGTGTAACTGTTTTAAAGCGGCAGAGATAGTTCCTCCTAGTTAGTTGGAGACCGCGAGTTGAGAAGGAGCCTGGGGGATTCCACTCAACTTTTCTTTTCTCCTGACAAACCTCTACACCAATGATACTGTTGATCACGATATCCTCTGGAATAACATGAACGATGTGAAGTTTCCAAAACACATCATCCAACTGGGTTAACAGAATGGTTCGAAGTCAAACAAGGAGAGCGACAGGGTTGCATTCTGTCTCTGCACCTCTTTAACATATATTCTGAAACAATTATGAGAGGTGCTCTAGAGAATTTTGAAGGAACTGTAGATGTTGGAGGATACAAAATATCAAATCTAAGGTACGCCGATGATATAGTTTTGATTGCCAGCAGTATCACTGAACTACAACAACTACTAGATAAAGTTAGAGAAGCAAGCGAAAAGGCTGGCTTGTTTCTTAATGCCAAGAAAACTAAGATCATGAAGATTCAAAGATAACTGGCAATGAACGATGATGAACATGTTACAATCAATGGAATGATTGTGGAAAATGTGAAAGAGTTCACTTATCTTGGAGTGTTTTAACTAATACATATGATGATTCACCGGAGATAAAAAGAAGAATTGCCATTGCCAAAAATGCCACAATTGCTCTCAATAACATCTGGAAAGACCGAAGCATTACCTTACGGACAAAGCTGAGGTTATTGAACTCATTAGTTTTCCCAATTGCATCATATGGTTCTGAGTGTTGGGTGCTGAAGTAGATAGACAAGAAAAAAATCAATAGTTTTGAAATGTGGTGTTACAGACGAGTACTGCGTATTAGCTGAACAGAGAAGAAGACAAATGATGAAGTGCTGAGAAAAATAAATTGTAAAGACTGGCTGTTGGACATTTTGAACAGGAGGAAATTAAAGTTTATTGGTCATGTGATGAGAAGTAAAAGTATTGAGAAAGACTTGCTGACAGGGATGGTGATAGGAAACAGAGGAAGAGGCAAACCGAAGACAAGACTGAGCGACAACATATAAGATATTTGCGGTTTGTCGATGGTACAAGTGGAAAGAAAAGCGTAAGATCGAGTTGAGTGGCTAAGGATGGTGGAGAGGTCCACGACTGCTCAAATATATATATATATATATATATATATATATATATATATATATAATGTACATATATATAAATAAATAAATTAATATATATAATGTATATATATATATGTGTATATATATATATACATATATATATATATATATATATATATATATATATATATATATATATATATATATATATATATATATATGTATATATATATATTTTTTTTTTTTTTTTTCACGGTAGGTTCATGTTTGAGCCGCCGTGGTCACAGCATGCTACTTAATTGTAGGTTTCATGTTGTGATGCTCTTGGAGTGAGTACGTGGTAGGGTCCCCAGTTCCTTTCCACGGAGAGTGCCGGTAGGTAATCATTCTCTCTATTTATGCGGGCTTGGGACCAGCACTGACTTGGGCTGGCTTGGCCACCCAGTGGCTAGGTAGGCAATCGAGGTGAAGTTCTTTGCCCAAGGGAACAACGCCCCGGCCGGTGGCTCAAACCCTCGAACTCAGATTGCCTTCGTGCCAGTCTTGAGTCCGATGCTCTAACCACTCGGCCACCGCGGCCACGATTTTCTTGGCAATTTAGAGCGGTGGTTTGCCCTTGCCTTCCGCCCGGTGTTTTTATCGAGTCACCATCTCTATTCACCCGGTTCTGGGACTGGCACTGACTTGGGCTAGCTTGCCCACCCAGAGGCTAGGTAGGCAATCGAGGTGAAGTTCCATGCCCAAGGGAACAACGCGCCGGTCGGTGACTTGAACCCTCGAACTCAAATTGCCGTCGTGACAGTCTTGAGTCCGATGCTCTAACCGCTCGGCCACCGCGGCCTACATATATATATATATATATATATATATATATATATATATATATATATATATATATATATATATACATATATATGCCTGTGCTCCGACTACTAGCTCGAGCTCATCCTCAAGGCGAGTAAACGACATATCGCCTTGAGAAGTCAAACGCAGGTGTCGTGGCGAGAAGGTTAAAATGAGTTAATTATTAAAACAGAATGTGTTGGATGCTCTGAAGTCGCAGAATGCTGTAGGTTAGTATGCAAGTGAAAAGAATAAAGAGTGGGATCGGTGAGGCAGGGATTAGAAAAAGGGGGAGGGAGGTCAAGGACAGAGGGCGGTTTAGTCAAATGTATAGCAACTGTGTGTCTGAGGAAGGAAGAGGAACATTGCATGAGGCATGCTGCATTAGAGTCCTTATGCAGCAACCATCGGGTAAGAAGGGTGGAATGGGTGTAGAAGTAGAAACAAAGGAACAAGGAGAATGAAACAAAGGAGCTGGGGAAGGGGGTTAAATATCGGAAAGAACGTCAGGAGGAGGAGGATGTGACATAAGAGAGTCACGTGAGCATCCAGGTGGGAGAGGTAAGATAATGGGGATGGAAGGGGGAATGGTGCACATGTAGAAGGGGAGGATGGGGTGTTTTGGGGGAGAGTGGGAGGAAGATGGGTAGGGGAACTTGAGGAGGAGCAGGATGGGTGTCGGCAGTTACTTTGAGTGAAGAGGGAATGGGAGCAGAGAGATTGGACGATGGATGAGGTGTAGGCATGTTATTTTGGGTCATGATTAGATAGCTTTGAATGTCTTTGAGA
>NC_051424.1:33645868-33648368 GCF_015228065.2 Penaeus monodon | reverse complement strand
CCCTCTTGCCCTCTCATCCTTCCCTCCCACCCTCTCCTTCCCTCCCTACCTCCCTCCAACCCTTCCCATCTCATCCTCTGGTCCTCTCCCCCCTTCTTCCCCTCCCTCCCTTCCTACCCCTTCCCTTCTCACCCACTCTCCCTTCCCCTTGCTCTCTCTCACGGGCAGCAGACGGACGGCCTTGGACAATTGTCGAATTTCTTCTCCCTCACTTCCTTCCTCTCCCTCTCTCCATTGCCCATCCCCTTCCCCCCTCCCTCTACCCTTACTCTCCCGCTCCCTCCCCTCCTTCCCACCCCCTCCCTCCCTCTCCCCTCCCTCCCTCCCTCCCCACTCACGGGCAGCACATGCACGGGCTTGGCCAGTCGCCGAATCTCCTGGAAGTGCGTGGAGTAGTGGTCATCTCTGTTGAGCTCCGGCAGCTCCTCGCCCCCACGCAGGTGCTTGGTCCACGCACGCACGCCGGTCAGGTGCGTGTGGAGCTGCGAGCCGAAGATGTGGATGCCCTCCGGTGGCAGGCCCTGGCGGAGGGAGGGCGTCAGGCAGGCGCAGAAGGAAAGGCTTCGCGGCTTAGAAAGCAGGGGGGTTGTGGTGCCGATGGCGATGCAGAGTGAGGGGTGGGGATTATGGTGGTGATGATGATGATGATGATTATAGTGGTGTTGGTGGTGGTGATGGGGTTGTTGGTGGTGGTAGTGGTGGTGATGGGGTTGGTGGTGGTGGTAGTGGTGGTGATGGTAATAATAATGATGATGATGATGATGATGATGATGATGATGATGATGATGATGATGATGATGATGATGATGATGATGATGATGATGATGTGATCCTAAGCGCTCGACACGCCACATTAGACTTAAAATACGTGTATTCGACACATTTTACATATCCGACACAAAATATATGCTTTCGACACTACAGTTAGACACAAAAATACGCGTTCGACACACTCGATACAGTCGACACAAAGTACGCATTCGACGCGTCTCAAGTATTTGACACACTGCAAACATTAGACACAAAGCACATTTCTCATATTCGACACGAAATACATACATTCGAACACTTCACGTATAAGACACAAAATCAAGTATTGACACACCACACATTCGACACAAACTACACACATACGACACACCCCACAGCAAGACAGGAAACACGCGCATTCAAAACATATCACGCGTTCGACACAAACTACACACATTCCACGCAACTCACGCGATCAACGCAGCTCACGCATTTGCCACAAAACACACATACGACACATTTCACGCATTCCACACATCTCACGCACTCGACACATCTCACGCACTCAGTACATCTCACACATTCCTTATTTCTCACCACTCGCTACACCTCACGTACTCGACTCATCTCACGCACTCGACAAAGCTCACGCACTAGACACGCCCCATGCACTCGATACACCTCACGCACTCCACACCTCTCACGCACTCGACACATCTCACGCATTCTACGCAACTCACGTGATCAACGCAGCTCACGCATTTTCAACAAAACACATACGACACACTCCACACATTCGACACATCTCACGCACTCGGCCCAGCCTTCGCCTGGCACGTACCAGCGCCGTGCACTCCGGGATGCAGTATCCCGCGAGGGTGAAAGAGGGCATGCCGGGGGGGATGGCCATCTTGGCCGTGTACTCGAGGCCAAGTTCCATGATGCCTGCGTCGTATGGCCGCGGCCGGGGGGTGTAGTGCAGCCGGATGCCGGAG
The DNA here is from genome assembly GCF_015228065.2 of Penaeus monodon. NCBI lineage: Eukaryota > Metazoa > Arthropoda > Malacostraca > Decapoda > Penaeidae > Penaeus > Penaeus monodon. Next base: position 33,646,623 of record NC_051424.1, on the reverse strand, counting down.
CTGTCCACGCGGCCTGTGGGGGGAGAGGGGAGAGGGTAAAGGGAGGGGGTGGAGAGGGGAGGGATAGTTTTTGTGGGGGGGAACTCTGCCTCTCTTTTATTTTATTTTATTTATTTTCTATTTGTATTTTCTTTACTTTCGTTTCTCTTTCTTATTCTGCTTTTTCTTTCTTGTTTTTTTCTTTTCTTTCCTTCTGTTAATGACACAGTGAACGCAGACACACACACACACACACACACACACACACACACACACACACACACACGAATATCGAACTGAACGATCCTGCGAGAGGGGTATCGGGGCAAGAACCAACTCTAAGGAGGGTGACGTAAACAAGGTCCACTAACCAACCTTTTATCCACTGTCCAGAGACCAGAACCTTACAGCCTCACCTGCAAGTAGTCCTGGGTTGTTGTAATGAACCTCCAGCATCAGGAAAGGGTTGAAGTCCGGGCCTCCCACAGGCAAACCAGCTTCCTGCCGGGGCAAAAAAGGACAGTGTCACAGGTCATAATTCCGGCAAAATTTCGAGGTTTCCGTGGATCACAGCGATCACAAAAAGAGAAAGACGGAAGAAAAAGAAAAAGAAGTAGAAGAAAAAGGCAAAATCAACGAATCTGAAAAGAAGATAAAATTTTGGTCAGAAACACAACAGAAAGGGAGCTATGAAGAACAAACAGTATCAGAGTAGAAAAACACTCCTTTGTAAAGAGAGAGAAAAAAAAACAGAGAATCAGAGACAAGAGAAGACA
>NC_051424.1:33638368-33640868 GCF_015228065.2 Penaeus monodon | reverse complement strand
GTCACAGGACCAATACCGCCACGGCACTTCAGCCCATGACGTCACAGTGTCACGACCCATGGCCATGTCTCTCGCCTCCCGAGACCCGTGATGTCACCCCCCCCCCTCCGACTCACCGTGATGACGTAATGGCCGGGATGACACGTGTCGAACTTCCGCGTGAAAGTGAACTTGATGACGCCGTCCTGCTGCTTGTGGCGGAAGTTGAGGCAGTCCTGGCGGGCGGACAACACGAAGCGCCCCGAGCTGTCACGAGGGCGTTCTGGGGGAGGGGGGGGAGGGGGGAGGAGGGGGAATTGAGGAAGGAGGTCAGCGAAAGGGGAAAGGAGGAAGGGGGGAAGGGATGGGAGGGGGAGGGGAGATGGGAAAGAAGGAGAAGAAGAGGGGAGGGAAGGAGGGGAAGACAGGAAAGAGGGTGGGAGGGGAGGGAGAAGAGAGAGGGAGGAAGGGAGGAAGAAGGGGGAGGGAGGGAGAGGAAAAATGGAAAGGGGGAGGGAGGAGATAAAGGAAGAGAAGAGTAGAGAGGGAGGGGGTGGGAAAGAGGAGAAAAGAGGAGGAGGGAGAGGAAAAAAGAGAGGAGAGGGGCGGAGGGGGGGGAATGAAGGGAAGGAGTAATGGGAGAAAAGGAGAGAGGGGGCGGAACGGAAGGAGGGAGAAGGAAGGAGAAATGGGACAGGGGGGAGAAAGAGAAGCGGAGGGACGAAGAGAGGGGAAGATAGGAAGGAAGGAAAGAGGGAGGGAGGGAAGGAAGGAAGGAGGGAAGGGAGGAAGGAAGGAAGGAAGGAAAGAGGGAGGGAAAGAAAGAGATAAGGAAGGAAGGAAGGAGGGAATGAGGGAATGAGGGAGAAGGAGGAGAAGGAATGGGAGGGAAAAAGGAATATCGTAACGAGGGAGAAAGGAAATCAACAGAGGAAGGAGGGAGGAGAGAGAAGTTGGGGGGAAGGATGAAGGCGAAGGCGGGTGAAGGAAGGAACAGATAAAACAATGTATTAATACATAATATATAATAGTAAAAAAAAAGAAAGCAAAAAAAGGAAAGAAAAAAAAAAAGAAAAGAAACAAAGAAGAAGAAAAAAAGAAAAAAAGAGAAAAAGAAACAAAAAAGGAAATAGGAGTGAGAGAGAGGGGGGGGGGACAGAGAGAGAGAGAGAGAGAGAGAGAGAGAGAGAGAGAGAGAGGAGAGAGAGAGAGAGAGAGAGAGAGAGCAGAACAAAGATACAGAGAAAGAGAATACAGAAAAAGCAAAACAGACAAGAATATTAATCGCTCTAAAGAACAATTTTGACGAAATAACCAAATAAAACGAAAATTGATCGAAAGCACGCCGATTGCGACCGTAACTGCATTAGCATAGAAGGCAAGTATTACCCTAATGGACAGGCGACATAAGACCCAGATTAGCATAATAATCGGATTGTCATAATGATATAGGGGCAGCGAGAGATATTATTATGAACCTGAAGGAGCGAAGGTAACAATAAGAGAGAGAGAGGGACGGACGGAAAGAGAGAAGGAGAAGGAGAGAGAGAGAGAGAGAGAGGAGAGAGGAGAGAGAGAAGAGAGAGAGAGAGAGAGAGAGAGCGAGAGCGAGAGAGGGTGGGGGCTTCTCTTCTCTCTCTCTCTCTCTTATTCTCATCTATCTTTCTCTCTCTCTCTCTCATCTCTCCTTCTCTCTCCTCCTCTCTCCTTCTCTCTCTCTCTCTCTCTCGCTCTCTCTCTATTTTCTGTCTCTCGTCGGTCTGTCTGTCTCTCTCTCTCTCTCCCTCTCTCTCTCTTCTCTCTCTTCTCCATCTCTCTCTCTCTCTCTCGTTCTCTCTCTTCTCTATCTTCCACCCCATCTCTATCTATCTCTCTCTCCTCTCTATGTCTCTCTCGTGTCTTCTCTCTTCTTCTCTCTATCTTTCTCTCTCGCTTCCCTCTCATCTCATCTCCCCTCTCTCTCTATTTTCACCTCCCCATCCTCTTTTTCTCATCTCTCTCCTATTATCATCTTCCTCTATCATCATCTATCTCTATCTCTATCTGTCTATCGCTATCTCTTTATCTCTACCTATCTATCTCTATTTATCTATCTCTGTTCCTCTATCTCTCTATCTCAATCGTCTCTTCCCTTATCATCCTTATCCACATTCACCCTTTACGAAGCTCTCCCTCCCACTCCCCCCCCCCCCCCCCCCTCCCCCCCATCCCCCAACCGCCAAGCCCCTCCGTTTTTAATGTCCTCAACTCTCCCCTCCCCCCCCTCCCCCATCCACCACCGCCCAAGCCCCTCCGTTTAATGGCTCAACAACGGCCGCCTGCATCGGACACAGACACGCAGGGCCGCCCAACAGGTGCAGCGCCCGGGACCTTGTGTTTGATGTTGCACGCTTCCATGCATGCTTCACTCGCGGCTACAGTGGGGCTCGCACTCACGGGATTCATACACAGATGTAATTCATGTATTCACTGCACACCCCACATCACACAAACACACACCACACACCACACACACACACAC
>NC_051424.1:33598368-33610868 GCF_015228065.2 Penaeus monodon | reverse complement strand
TCTTTCCGTCGCAAATGTGATTAGAAGGGTGGATGAGTCTGTCGTCACTTCGGGGAAAGGGAGCACCTGCGGACGCGGCCACGTAAGTGCGTGACGCGGACACCACGACCGGGCTCTGCATAGTGCCGGGGAGGGGGGGAGGTGAGTGTGTCTGTGTGCGAGAGAGAGAGAGAGAGAGAGAGAGAGAGGAGAGAGAGAGAGTGAGAGAGAGAGAGAGTGATGGAGGGGTTTGTGTGTGTGTGTGGGGGTTTGTTTGGGGTGTTTTGTGTGTGGGGTGTGGTGTGGTGTTGTGTGTGTGTGTGTGTGTGTGGGGGTGTTGGCGGAGAGAGAAAAGGGGGGCCCCTGGCAGGTTTCCATTTTGGGTCGGGGGTGGTGTATTTCAATATATGCGCCGTGAGTGGTGTGTATAGGTATATAATATATATTATATATATAATATATATATTATATAATATTAAAAATTATATATATTTTTGTGTGTGTTGTGTGTGCTGTGGAGTGTGTGTGTGTGTGTGTGTGTGTGTTTTTTGGGGTGGTGTGTGTTTGTGGGGGGTGTGTTTTTTGTGTGTGTTTTTTATAATATAATATATATATATATTATATATAAAATATATATATTATATATATATATAAATACAGGTCCCTTTAAACCCTTTATTCCTAGTCATCTCATAGAGGGGGCCCTGGCAGGTGCTCCACTCTGGGTCGAGTGTGTGTGTGAGAGAGAAAAGAGAAGAGAGGAAGAGGAGAGAGAGGGAGGGGAGAAGAGAGAGAGAGAGGGGAGAGAAGGGAGTGTTTTTGTGTATTATGTATTGAGTGAGTGGGTGCTGTGGTGTGTGTCAAAAAAAGCTCCTTTTGCCTAAACAAACTCACAGTGTTAAAAATTTTGTTCAGGGTACAACGCTCTTGTGGGGTAGCGGTTTTGAAAACATTTTATCCAGAAAAAATTTTTATATATAAAATAATATATTTTAAATATATAATATATATAATGGGGAAAGAAGAGAGGGGGAAGAAGGGGGAGAAAAGAAAAGGAAGAAAGAAAGAAAGAAAGGAAAAAGAAAGAAAGAAAGAAAGAGAGAAAGAAGAAGAAGAAAAAAAATCGCCCACATTCTTTTTAGCACCGAGGAGGATCCTCCAAAACTGAGGGTTTCCCGGGAGTGGCCCCCATAGGCGGTTTTGGGGGTCCCTGCGGCCCACTTCAAAACCCCCCCGTCCCTCCAGTGGCCCCCCTAAGGTTTCATCGGGGACAGACTAAGGGGGAGGATGTGTCGTGGGCCCCTGGGTCTCTGACCGTTCACGAACTCAAAACCCTGACACCCAGTGCTCTGGGGAGTTTTCAAGCGCGTAACACTCGAAGCATCAGGACCATTGGCTTACGCCCAGGGAAAGGCAGAATTCCATCCCCTGAGCATTAAAAGGGGCCATGAAGCGGCGCAAGGCCGCTGAATGGGAATAAAGGTTTGGGGTTAGGGGCTCTCGGACACTGCTGAAAAGGGACAAGGAAATTTCTCAGGAATTTTGCTGAGGAGGTCAAAGGCCTTTTTCTTGGTAAATGCCCCTTCCCCCGCTACCAAGCCCTGAGAAAACTGAACTAAGCCCTTCACAAGACTGAGTCCGTCAGGGATGGAGGGATACTCAGATCATGTGGGGTTCGGAATTTTGGCCCTGAGTTTTTTTAAAACATTTTGAAACCGGAGACCCTCCAAACTTACTTGATGCAACGTTTTTTCCGGGGCTGTGGGGCCAGACCCACCCTCACGAGGAACCTCCACCCTAACAGAGGTTAGGATGGCGTTTTTCCAAGCTGAAGAGTGGGAAAAAGCGCGGGGATTGTGATATCCCTGTGAATGCTAAAGGGGGGGGTGCCCCTTGGTGGGGCCTGCTACAGCCTGACTGCCTTTGGGCATCTGGTACCATTCCCCCTGACCTGCTGAGGGGCGTGGTCATCCTTGGAAGGGGGAAAGGGGACGTTGGGATGTAGAAACTACCGTGATATACACTGCTCCATACCGGGCAAGGTTCTCGGGGTAACATTCTTTGAAGGACCCGCAACACCTACTGGGGCATCAGAGACCGGAGCAGTTGGATTTTCCTGGCAAGTCCACGTGACCGTAACTAGCGTTTTGGTAACTGTGGAAGCCGTCGGATTTTGGGTGTGGGTTCCCTTGCACCTACATGACCTCAAGAAGGCTTTTGACTCGGTGCATCGGATGTATGGGAGATCCTGAATCGGGGGAATTTCGACACGATTTTTGGGCCCTGTAGCAAGCCTCTTTACGGGTACCGAAAGTGCGTAAAGTGGGTGGGGGGGTGTGCGAATTTCTTCCTTTTTTTAATCAGGGGGTTGAGGAAGGCTGGTCTTGAAAACCAAACTTTTAAACACTTGTATGGACGGGATAAGGGGCAGAGCTACACCAAAAACAGTTTGGAGCAACCGGGCAATTTTAAGGCTCAGCCCTTTGGGCTTTGCCGACGATTTTGCCACCTATCTGAGCCCCGGGGAAGCCCTTGGGCCCCTGTGCCATTACTGAGCCCGAAGCCCTGGGCCCTAGAGGTCTCCTGGACCAAGCCCAAGATTAGGACTTTGGGGCCCTGTTAGGGGAAACCCTTCCGATCATCTTGCGGCGAGAACGTTGAATTTTAAGAAAGTTTTACATACCTTGGTACATATCCATATCTCTGGTGTCGACCAAGAAGCATAGACGGATTGGTTGGCAAAAGGACCCTGAACTTGATCAACAAGAGCTTTCGGAGAGGGCGGTCCTATGCGAAGACCAAGCTGCGTGTCTACGGCTCTATGGAAGCGAAACCTGGACGCTATCCAGGTCTTGGAGTTCGCCCTTGAAGCCTTTTTTAACAAATCCCTTTGCTGGATCTGGGGTACAGTTGAAGGGGCCGGATCAAAACCCGGGGGTTTTTACGTGAATGCATGGGGGCCCGTTACGATAAACCGGGTCGCCAATCGGCTATATGGCCCCCTAGCTCGTCCCCTGGGACGACCCTGCCCCCCAGGTTGTCTCTCTGGGGACAACCCCGGTGGAAAGACCCGTGGGCACCAGAAGATCATGCCCTTTGGGGAGCCTCGACGAACCTGCCCCGAGGAGTTAGAGATGGGCCTGGGCCCGCCTAGAGCCCCTCGAGGGGGGCCTCGTGGGGTGAAACGAAGGGTGAATCCCCCACACCCAAAAAAAAAATAAAAAAAACAAACAAAAAAAAAAAAAACGCACAAAAACCACACATAAAAAAAATACACACACACACACACCTACACAACCACACAACTCACACACACCACCCACACACACAACAACACCCCACACACATACACACCAACCCCAAAGACAAAAAACACAAACAAAATAACACACAATACAACACACACACAGCACACACACAGACACCACACACACAACAGACACCACACCATCATAATACACACACACAAAAACACACACCCCACAACACGGGGCAGACAATTCCCCCCACAAATAATACAACCCCCAACACCTCCCAAAAACTCCCTTCCACACCCCCAAAAACCCCACCTCAGCCCGGGGCGGGAAGGGGGGCAGAGCATCCGCCCTCGGAATAGATTCAAAAGCATTTTTGTTCATTAGGGGAGCCCTTGGTTTCCGGGGAAACCGGGACCCCTTCACCTCGTTTAAAAATTTTGTTTTTTTCACCGGGACTGCGACAACCTCCTGGTTTGGATTTTTTCCTTATGGGCACACGCAGGATCTAACCTTGACATCAAAAACCCGTTTCATTTCCCGCTTGCCAAATAAACCCGGGGTTTCCTTAAGGACACCCCATCAAACCGGCATAATACCGGTTACCGTTGCCGGGCCTTTTTTTTTGGTTTTTTTTTCACTTCCGCATTTCGGAAGAAAAAAGAAAGCACTCGGGTTACAGACGGGGGAAGTTGGGAAAACCAACCGTACGAAACGAGAGTGGCATCGATGCATAAAACCCGGGGTAAGGGCGTGAGAGTGGAAGAAAAAGGGGAAAGGGCGGGGACGGCCACGCGTGTGTCTTTAATGATGAAAAAACCATGGTCGGAATGGTGCCCCATGGGAGCCACGTTTTGTTCGAGGAGGACGGGGTGTGGAGCCGACTTTCCCGACGGGGCGAGGAGGAGGACGGGAGGAGGCGGAAAGTCCGTGCGGGTTGTTGCAGTGGATTACCAGGGGAGCAACAGTCGGGCAAGACGTCAAGGAAAAGAGTGAAAAACAATGAAAAAAGGAAAAGAGAGGGAAGCAAAAACCAAAACAGCCGCTGGGTGGGGAAGCCAACCCCAAATCAGTGCCGGGTAAAAAGAGATGGGGACTCGAAAAAACACCGGGGGGGAAAACAACGGCAAACCACCCCTCTAAATGCCCAAAAAATCATAAAAAAATGATCGCCCAAGGGGGGGGCCGAGTGGTTAGAGACGTACTCAAAACTGGCATGACGCAATCTGAGTTCAAGGGGTTTTTTCACCGGCGGCGCGTTTTTTTCCCTTGGGCAAGGAAATTCACCTCGATTTCCTACCTAGCCCCTGGGGGGCCAAGCCGCCCAGGCAGTGCCGGTCCCCAACCCGGGTAAAAAAAAGGAGAATGGGTTTTCCTAAAAGGTAAAACCGGCACTCTCCGGGGAAAAAAAAAAAAAAAAAAAAAAAAAAAAAAATAAATTAAATATTTATAAAAAAAAAAAAAAAAAAAAAAAAAAAAAAAAAAAAATATTATTTATATTTATATATATATATATATATTTTTATATATATATATATTTATATATATATTTTTTGTGGTTGTGTGTGTGTGTGTGTGTGTGTGTGTGTGTCTGTATAAGTAAAAAAGGTATGATGGAAAATGAATATCTTCAGACTGTAAGGGAAGTCTTTTTTTGCCGTCTTCGATTACATCTCCGTCAGAATACATAGAAAAAACATTAATCCTCATTCACACCTTCCCTCTTTACGCCGCAGTGAACACGGTTCTAATAACCATGCACAAAATTTTTTTACCATTCGGAGGGCTACTTTCAAATCAAAATGTAAACAAATCGAAACATGGCTTGCCTCTGATATGCACGCCGACTGCCAGTAATCGCTTATCTGCTTTATCTTTTAAAAAATGCAAAGTTGTGTTAATATTATATCTAAAAAAAATTCGGATTTTTTTTCTTACTAATATTTTATATTGTTTTTTCCGAAATTTTCAAAAATAAACGAAAATATGTCAGGGGTTTCAAAATTTCTATTATGATTTTGTTTTCCTTTTAATTTTTGACGTTTTAGAGCGCTTTTTTATGAATCTCATTATTCTTTCGAAAAAAAAACCCAATTTTACTTGAATAAGTATAATAGGGGGTATAACGTAAATATTGAACTTATTTCATTCGATTGTTTTCGATTATCATGGGGTTTGGCAAAGTGGGTTAAGTTGAAATGTATGATTAAAAAAGATAAAATTGGACAAATTCATTGCAGAAAAACAAAAAGTACGTAGTAAAAAAAATGATAAAACAAAAAAAAAATCAATCAAATAAAAAAGTAATTTTTGATACGGGTGTTGTGGAGTCCCCAATCGCGGGCCGCGGGGTACTTCTGGGGGGCGTGGGGCAATGTGAACAAATTTGTGGGGGTTTTGTTGGTTTGTGTTGGGTGTGTGTGTGTGTGTTGGGTGTTGGTGTGTGTGTGTGTGTGTGGTGTTGGTGTGTGTGTGTGTGGGTGTGTGTGTGTTGGGATACACACATAGGCAACACTCTCCGTGTTATACAATGGAAGAAAAACCCAAATACAAAAACTAGATTTACTGAAAATGAACACAGTTTCGAAATCCACCCGGGGTTCCCTCCCCCCCCGTGGGTTTCGATAAGATCTTAAAAATTTTACAAAAAAACCCTTTTTTTCGTGTAAGAAAAATGTTGTAATTAGAAAAATAATATATAATATTTTGACGGAATCTGAGCAATACATTTAAACTTTCCACAGCCTTGCAAAGCGAAGACTGGTGCGTATAAACAATAAAAGTTGCAAAGGAATCAGGTAATTTTTACCATTTTATTTGAAGTTTTTAAAATCTACTTTACTTAAACAAAAACCGCCCGTTTTAAAAGGGTTTTTATTTTTTTTATTAAATAATAAATATATATATATATAAAAATAATTTTTTTTTTTAATTTAGTTAAAATTTTTTATGGCAACATTTTCCCCAATCCAAAAAAAAAGTCTTAAAATTTATTTTTTTTTAAAATATATAATTTTATATTATATAAAAATATATTATATTAATAATATATTATATAAAAAATTATATATATATAATTATATTTAATATAATTTATATATTTTATATAATAAATATATATATATATTTATTAAATGTATTATTATATGATATTTTTTTTTTTCAACACCAAATTCATTCCACTGCAGGACATGGGCCTCTCTAAATTCACTACTGAGGGGTTTTATGGCATTGCCCTTGCCGTTTGGGACCCCTTCCTTCAACCGCGGTTTGTGCCACGGGGGGGACTTTCCCCCCAAAAACCTGCGCTTGATTCTCAACATATGGCGTTTTTTCCCCGGGCTCGAGCCACAGTCAAGCGCAAGCACTTTTACGGGGCTGCCGCGGGGGGGAATTGAAAATCGGGACCAAAAGGGTCGGAGTCCTGTGCTCTAACATGGACCCCGCAGTCGTTATCTATCTATTATCTATCTATTATTATCTATATTAAAATTAAAATATATATTATATAAATATAATATATATATATTATATATATATTTATATATCAAAAATAATTTAAATTATTTTGAAATTACCCCCCACCCCTTCGATATATTAATAAAAATATATATATTTATATATTAATATATATATTAATTCTATTTTTTTATATATATATAATTTTAATATAATATTTTATTTATATTTTATTATAATATAATTAAAAAAAATTTATTATTTTTTTTAAAAATTCATTTAATAATATATGATATAAATATTTTTTATTTAAAATATATATATATATATTATATATATATATAGATATATTTTATATGTAGTATTATAAGATATTAGTAGTAGATATAAATATATATTTTTGGGGTATGTATTATATATATACCATTATATATATATATATTCTTTTATATATATATAAAATTATTATATATTATTGTGTGTTGTTTTTTTTTGGGTGTGTGTGGGGTGTTTGTGTGTGTGTGTGTGGTGTGTGTGTTGTGTGTTGTGTGTGTGTGTATGTGTGTGTCTCAACCATTATAATTCGTGCATGTATGTGTGTGCATTCATACACACACTTGAGCGTGGGCGCGCACATGAACACACATACATGAGTCTCACATAGTTACGATAGTGATGCCCAACTGCTGCCTTGTAGTTCATTACGTGTATGGCCAATGGCAATGGGAGTTGATCCTATACAAAACAATCCACTCTTTGAAATGAAAAGGTTTCAGGGGTCATCCCCGAGGAAAAATCAGGAGCCGGAGTCCCTAAGGCAGGTTATTTCGCTTGCGACCTTGGTCTGGCAACTCTTGCGACATCGCTGGTGCCAAAACTGTATCGGTGGAGAGAGGGAACTTGCTGCATAATGATATATATGTATATATATTATATATATATATATATAAAATTTTTATATATATATATATATATATATATATATATATATATCGTGGGCCACCATCAGTCGATGTCTTGAGGAGGAGGAAGATGGATATCAGCAAATACTGTGCTTGTAGAGTGAATAGGAATAGAGGGATTGGAGGACGGATGAGGGAGTAGAGATAGGTTAGTTGGGGTAGAGGGAAGAGATACTGAAGTTGAGACATCTTGAGAAGCTGGGAGGGGAGCGAAATGAAGTACAATTCTAGAATAGGTAGAAAGAGAAAAACCTGGTTGGCGTATTTCTTGTCTGGCTTCATGCAGACTGATGCCTAGTTTGAATTCGAGAATTGCTAACTCAGATGCTCCTATAAAATACATTATGGGAGTCACCACAATTGCCACGCATGCGTGACTGGCACAGCAAGTTAAACGGTCATGACCAGGCTGGGCACAGAGGGTAGCGGGCTGTGGAGCGAGTGTTTGGCTGAGTGGCTGAAACGCCAACATTCCTGACATTGACAGGGCAGGACGCTCCACCAATATATAAACTTCATGGGGGGGGGGGTCATGTCTTTGGAAGCCAATCTTGGCAAGATTGGTGCAGGGCTTGCGTTGGCCTCAGGGAGAAGTGATGTAGCACTGGATTGCCACTGCATCATATGAGCAGGTCGTTTTCACAGACCAGTCCTTGTTATAGACAGGAAAATCAGCCAAGGAGACTGAAACATTTGCGGTACAAGTATTAAGGAAGGAGCGAAGGTTGAGTAATGATAGGGATAGAGATGACAGCAAACATCGAGGAGGGCTATTTAGTATAAGTGGTCGCAGCCGTGGTCAAAGGAGAGGCAGGGGTCGGGAAACCAATTAAATCAAGTTTAGATAGCTAGTTGATGAAGGGGCAAGCCTTAATGCCCATAATAAGGGTAAAAATCTTCATTATTGGCTATGGTGAGCTGAAATAAGTGGGAGGAAGAAATGGACTGCCCCTCAAGGTCCCTATAAGGGTTAAGCGCTTGGCGATCAAACGAGGGAATACCGTGCCCATGGCTCCCGGAGGCCGTTCGGGGCTGCCCAAAAAAGTCCCTTTCTCTTTCACAATGCTTCAACCTTAGGAAGTAGACAGAAGAGAGGATAAAGAAAAAGGAAAAAAAATTTAAGAAAAAGCCACGCAAATTAAATAGACAGGTCGGATGTCCGGGTAGGAGAGGTCCCCTACATTGGGCCTCAGTCCCCGTCTCTTAAAACCCGTACGACTGTAATGACCAACGGATTAGGGGGATCTATTTTACATGCAACAATAATTTGCATACACACAACCACACCCCACAACACACAACACACAACCACACACACAAAACACACCCAACACACCACACACACCCACACACACACATGCACACAACAACCACACACACACACACACACACACACACACACACACACACCCATTTAAATAATATATATATTTTATATCATATATATTATATATTGTATAATATGTATTATTCACATTATATATATATATATATTATATATATATGTGGTGTGTGTATTATATATATATACATGTATATATTATTATTTATATATAATATATATATTATATATTTGTGTGTGTGGTGTGTGTGATGTTTTTGTGTGTGTGTGTGTGTGTGTGTGTGTGTATGTGCACCTACACATCGTGTGCAAGATCTTATTCCAAATCATTCAAACCCCCCCCCCCCGCTCCTTTTCTCCTCCCCGCTCCCCTCCGCCGCCAGGTGGGGGGCGACTGTCCTGGGAAATCAGTCACCCGCGGGTGGGCGGGGAGAGAGGTACGGGGGCGATATCGCGGGACACAAAAGGTGGGGGTCTGGCGTTGGGGTGATTTTTTCTGAGCGTAAGTCGGAGATGCGTGTGCTGTGGCGTGATCGAAGATATATTCACTGTTCGGGTTTAAAGCATGCGAGATATTTGTCGGATATCTTTATATGAGTTTAGGGGAAAAGTAATTTCTATACGTTGTTTTTTTTCTCCATATCTGCCCCTATTCTTATGTAGGGGATATATATATTATTATTAATATATATATATATATATATATATATTATATAATTATATATTATTGTGGTGTGTGTGTGTGTTGTTGTGTGTGTGTGTGTGTGTGTGTGGTGTGCGTGTGTGGTGGTTTGTGTGTGTTTGTTTGTGTGTGTGTGTGTGTGTGTGTGTGTTTGGTGTGTGTGTGTGTGTGTGTGTGTGTGTGTGTTGGGGTGTGTGTTTAATATGCATCATACATACATAATACTACTATATATATTATTATAATATATATATATATATATATATATAATAATATATTATAAAATATAAACCCCCCCACACAGATACGCATATACATCAGCATATATATATAATATAAATATTATAATTATATAATATATATTATATATATATATATATATATATATATATATATTTTGGGGCCGGGGGCCCAATGGGTTAACGTCGGACTCAAAACTGTCACGACGGCAATCTGAAATTTGAGGGGTTTGAGTCCCGGCCGGCTTGTTCCCTTGGGGAAGGAACTTCACCCTTTATTGCCCCCCTAGCCCTGGGTGGCCAAGCCGCCAAATCGTGCTGTCCCAAACCCGGATAAATAGAGAGAATGATTACCTAAAGGTACCACCGGGACTCCCCGTGGAAAGGAACTGGGACCCTACCCTACTCACTCCAAACATCACAACATGAAAAAACTACAATTTGTTCATGCTGTGACCACGGCGGCCAGACCTGAAACTACCCTTAAAAAAAGAAAAGATATATATAAATATATATATATATATATATATTAATTTTTATATATATATTATATATAATATACCCAAAAGGGGTGCCTAATTGCTGCCTTGTTTCAGTCATGCTAGCCGCTGGCAAACCCCACCTGGGAACTCCCGTGATGCCGCTGGTGCCAAGCCATATCGGGCTATGCCGTTTCCCTTTTGGGTCCGGCAGGAAAAGGGCATATTGATGGGGAACAGCATCTCCTCAATACTTTCGCCCCAAACTTTGAGTCGGAAAGTTTACGGGAATGGGCAGAGCATAAAGCCATGGTCAGAATGGCAACACCGTTTCGGAATGGCACAAAAGTGTGGTGTTTGAGAAGTGTGGTTGTGTGTGGCGTGCGCATGTGCGTTGTTGTCGTGCGCATGTGCGTGTGTGTTGCGTGCGCATGTGCGTGGGGGGGGTGGTGTGTGTGTGTGCTATTTGTATTTTATACCGTATGTTCTGTGTATTTATATATATATTATTATATATTATATATAATATATATATATAATTGTGTGTGGTGTGTGTGTGTGTGTGTGGTGTGTTGTGTGTGTGTGTGTGTGTGTGTGTGTGTGGTTGTGTGTGGTGTGTGTGTTGTGTGGGTTGTGTTTTGGTATATTTATATATATATATCTATATATTATATTATATATATATATATATATTCTATATATGTATGTATGTATATATATATATGGATATATAAATACATACATACATATATACTATATGTGTGTATGTATATATATATGTATTATATATATATATATATTATATATATATATATATATATACTATATATTACTGTGTGTGTGTGTGTTGTGTGTGTGTGTGTGTGTGTGTGTGTGTGTGTGTCTGTATGTATATGAGGGTGTGTGTTTATATTATATATATAATATATATATTATATATATTATCTATATCTATATATATATATATATATTATATATATGCATTTTTCCATACGCGAGCAATCTGTATGCGAAGTCCTTTTTGAGTGTTCGAATCCCTGGAATGGCGATGGCATGCGCGACATTTCAGAAGTTTATTCATTTGAACAGCCAGGTTAGGTGAAGGCCATTTAGGGAGCACCTGTTTGGACACTTGGCATAGAACAAATGTGTAACACTTGCGCTGAGCATTACGCATACAAAGGCATGCCATCCCCCTCTTTTGCTCTCTCTCTCGCTCTCACATTCTCTCTCTCTCTCTCTCTCTCTCTCTCTTCTCTCTCTCTCTCTCTCTCTCTCTCTCTCTCTCTCTCTCTCTCTCTCTCTTCTCCTCTCTCTCCTCTCTCTCTCTCTCTCTCTCTCTCTCTCTCTCTCTCTCTCTCTCTCTCTTTCTCACTTCCTCTTTCTTGGTGTACCATTTGTTCCAAATGGGATCTGACATTATTTAAAACGTTTTCCTATGTTATTTCAGCCTTTGTGTGTGTGTGTGCATGGTTATGTATGCTTATGTTATTTCCCTTTAGCATCTGTTGGTTCGCCGCTGCGTTTGTTTCTCGTGACTCGTCGGTCGACCACGAGGACCATGAGACCTCGAGGAAAAGCAGCTTCAGTCATCTCCTCTGTCTCTCTTCCTGTCCTTTTCTTCGTGTCTGTGGGCGTTCCTTTCACGACTTTTTCTTTCTCCAGTCTCTCTCTCTCTCTCTCTCTCTCTCTCTCTCTCTCTCTCTCTCTTCTCTCTCTCTCTCTCTCTCTCTCTCTCTCTCTCTCTCTCTCTCTCTCTCTCTCTCTCTCTCTCTCTCCCTCCACCCCCTTTCTCTCTCTCTCTTTCTCCTTCTCTCTCCCTCCCTCTCTCTCCTTCTACCTGTCTATCCATCCCTCTTCCTTCCTCTCTTTCTCTCAGCCTCGGAGAGTGGGAGAAATGGGAGGGAATTTTATGAAGAAGTGATTCAATTTCCCAAAGTGGTTCGATGTAAAAGCCCGTATTTGGTTTCAGTTAAACGACGCTGAATATCCTAGACATGTAGATAGATAAATAGATTGGATAGACAGTTGGATAGATAGATTAGATAGATAGATAGATGTGTGCGATGGGAGTGTCTAGTTGGCAAGATTTTCAATCTACGGG
>NC_051424.1:33568368-33583368 GCF_015228065.2 Penaeus monodon | reverse complement strand
TCTTCTCTATTCTCTCTCTCTCTCTCTCTCTCTCCCTCTCCCTCTCTCTCTTTTTTTCTTTCTCTATCTCTCTCTCTCTCTCTCTCTCTCTCTCTCTCTCTCTTTTCTCCTCTCTCTCTTCCTCTCTCCCCTCTCCCCCCCTTTCCTCTCTCTCTCTCTCTCTCTCTCTCTCTCTCTTTTCCCCTCTCTCTCTCTCCTCTTTCTTTCCTTTTTCCTCCCCCTCTTCTCTCTCTCTCTCTCTCTCCCCCTCTCTCTCTCTCTTTTCTCTCTCTCTCTTTCTCTCTCTTTCTCTTTCCTCTCTCTCCTCTCTCTCCTCTCTCTCTCTCTCTTCTCCCCCTTCTCTCTCTCTCTCTCTCTCTTTTTTTTCCCTCTCTCTCTCTCTCTCCTCTCCCTCTCTCTTTTCCTCTCTCTCTCCCCCTCTCCCCTCTCCTCTCTCCCCCACTCCCCCCCCCCTCCCTCCCCTCTCCCCTCTCTCCCCTCTCTCCCCTCCCCTCTCTCTCTCTCTCTCTCTTTTCTCCTCTCTTCTCCCCTCTCTTCTCTCTCTTTCTCTTTCTTTTTCTCTCTTTCTCTCTCTCTCTCTCTCCTCTCTCTCCCCTCTCTCTCCCCCTTTTTTTCTCTCTCTCTCTTTTCCCCTCTCTCTCTCTTTTTCCTCTCTTTTCCTTCCCCTCTTTTCCTCTCTCTCTCTCTCTCTCTCTCTCACTTTTCCCCTCCCTTCCCTCCCTCTTTTCTCCCCTTCTCCCCCTTCCTCTCTCTCTCTCTCTCTATCTCTCTTCACTCTCCCCCCCCTCACTCTCTCTCTCTCTCCTCTCCTCCCTCCCCCCCCTTACTCTCTCTTCTTCTTTTTTCTTTTCTCTCCCCCTTTCTTTTTTTCTCTCTCTCTCTCTCTCCCCTCTCTCCTCTCTCTCTCTCTCTCTTCTCTCTCTCCACCTCCCTCCCCCTCTCTCTCTCTCTCTTTTTCTCCTCTCCCCCCCTCCCCTCTCTCTCTCTCTCTCTCTCTCTCTCCCCTCTCCTTTTCTCTATGTAATTTTTCTTTTTCCGTGGAAATTTTGGGGTGATTTAGTGTTTGAAAAATACTAACAAACGATAAGTGTTTCGTTTTCCTCAAAATTTCTCATGTCCCTTGCCTTTCTTTTTTTTCTTTTCTTTCTTTCTTCTTTTCTTTCTTTCTCACACAGCGGCTTCGCGGTCACTCTGAGGTAAGAATTGATCTTTGTTTTGTTTTGTTAAGTTGGTCTGTTCGTCCCCCTGCTTTTTGAGACGTTGGTCCCTGTTTGGAGATAATGCACGCGTTTTAGTTTCCTTTATTTTTGCTGCCCTGATGCCCGGAGGAGGGGGCCCTTACGGGGCTCTCCCCCTCCCCGGGGGCGAAGGTCTCACGGCGGGAGTGGTCCGCCGGGTGGCGCTCCCAGCGGGTGGCGACCCGGCCCAGCGGGCCCCTCCGTCCACGCGGGCGCCATCGACGTGTACATCGTGCCGATGGCCAACCCGGACGGCTACGTGTACTCGTGGGCGTCGAACCGGCTGTGGCGCAAGAACCGGAGGCCGATCTCCGGCGGCAGCTGCGACGGCGTCGACCTCAACCGCAACTGGGGCTACCAGTTCGGCGTCGGCGCCTCCAGCAACCCCTGCAGCGAGGTGTACAAAGGGCAGTCCACCTTCTCGGAGCCCGAGACGCAGGCGCTGAGGGATGCCATGACGGCCGTCGCCAACGGCGGGAACCTGGAGCTGGTGGTGGCCCTGCACAGCTACGGCCAGGTGCTCATGTACCCGTGGGGGTGGACGGCGGCGGAGGCGCCCGACACGCCCGCCATGAAGAGGGTCGGGGAGATGTTCGCCAGCGCAGCCGAGAAGAGCTCCGGCACCGTCTACAGCGTCGTCAACTCCGCCAGCGGCTTCTACTACGCCTCGGGAGCCACCGACGACTGGGCCAAGGGCGTCCTGCAGACCAAGTACGTCTACACGCTCGAACTGCGCGACGAGGGGGCCTTCGGCTTCTACCTGCAGGCGAGCCAGATCCTGCCCACCGCCGAGGAGGTCTGGCAGGGCCTCCGCATGATGTTTCTGGCGCTGACGCCGGAGAAGGCCCCGGCGGGGGCGCACCTGGCTTAGTTTGGCCGAAGAGGGGGAGGAAGCGACGGAAACGAGCAGCGTAATCGCGCGACAACGCTGGAAGACAAAAATAAAACGAAAACAAAGATTGCAATTAATAAAAAAAAAATAATAATAATAAAAATCCTTACGTTAAAAGAAAAAAAAAAACGGATGAGTCAGAAACAGAAAACTAAGACTTAGCGACTGCAAGATGCAACGAACCGCTGCAATGCCCCAAGGAAACAGCAGGCATTATTGAAGGCCTATTCCTCAAAGTCAGAATCGCCGCAGGACAGGAAAACAGTCAATCAAATTCAACTCGTCTAAAAATCTGCAAAATCTGAGAACTTGATCAATTCTTTGTTAAAGGTATGAACTCCATTTACTCGAACGGGATTATTCCTGCCAAGAGCAAATAAAAATTTTGTGCCGTTCCCGCTGACTTTCAAAATCCACAAACAAAATAATCAATAATGAATAAATAACAATAATCAGAAAAAAAATATTTTGGAAGGATAATACTAACAATAATAAAAATACAATAATAATGGTAGTGAACCAATCATAACTGTAAATATATGATTCATGATGATGATATATGGTAACGTTGATAATATAATAGTAATGATGATAATCACGACAATATGAGCAACGATGATACTTATAATAGTAATAATGATGGTGACCCACATAACAACAGCGGGAAAAACAGTCATAATAATAAAGACGACGATTAGGAGAACAAGAGTAAAGATAATGATAACAATAATGATGATGATGATCACCAAGATAATGATAACACGAATAGGATGACAAGATAATAAAAGCAATAATAACAACAACAATAACAATGATAATAGTAAGAGAAAGAAGTATGGTAATGATGATCACTATATTAATGAAGATGCTGCTGATAATAATAATAATAATGATAATAATAATAATAATAATAATAATAATAATAATAATAATAATAATAATAATAATAATAACAATGATAAGAATAATTAAAATAAAAATACTAACGATAGCAATAATGTTTATGAGCGATAATTACAAAAATAATAATTATAAAATAATAATAACAACATCCATAAAATTATAAGAGTAATGATAATGATGACAATAAAAAATAACGATAATAATAATAATAATAATAATAATAATAATAATAATAATAATAATAATAATAATAATAATAATAACAATAATAACAATAATAATGTCGGGAATTAGTTTAAAAGAGTTAGCAATAAAATTGAGGCCATTTTCTGAAATTAGCTATTCATAGAAAAGTATTAAATTTTGAATGGGAGACTATGCTATATTTACCATACCTTTAGTTATTTCCTCAATGAATATGAAAATATTAAATAAAATTCAGTTCATTCTATTGCTGTATGAATGGGGAGAATGTAAAGAATGCTGATGCTGAAGCATAGTGAAATACCTATTTAATGTTAAGAAGTTGATAATGAAAATGGTAATGACATTAACAGTGATGATAATGATACTAATGAAATAATAATGATAATGATAAAAATAATAATAATGACAACAATAATAATGACAATAATAATAATAATAATAATAATAATAATAATAACAATAATAATAATAATAATGATAATAATAACAGCAATAATAATAGTAACAACAACAAAACAATAAAAATAATTATTATTAGTATCAATATTATTATGATAATAATGATAATACTGTTACGCCGACCGCCTCGTCTCTCTGCCACCAACACAAGGCAGGCTAGGCAGACGGCGTGCTATCTACAGGGTCGTGAACACTGAACAGCTCCAAGAGGCACCGAGCACCACAGCGTCCCCAGAACACCACGAGGGGAAACGCCAAGTGGCGGGGCAGGGCACAAAATAAACACAAAATGACAGTCTTCCCTTTATTTACACAAGTTATTTACCCGTACACTTTTCTATAGACACAATACAGGGGGGAAACCAGCATGTCACACAGCACAATACAGCTTATAACAGGGCAACACAAAATATCAGGTCACAAGGGCACACACGAGGTCTTCACAGGAGCAGCACCCAACTCCGTCTCTTGGCTTGTTCCTCCGCTCCTCCGCTCACAGCCAGCTGCGTCATGTTTGCCCAGGTCCCTTCATGTTAACACATGCCCCGGTCATCCTTTTCATGTTAACACATGTTTCGCACAGAGACAAAGACCCACTGGCGTAGCAATACTAATACTGATAACAACGACAACAACAACAAAAATAATAATAAAGAGGAATTATAATATCATGGATAATGGCCTTATCTTTATCTTCTGTGCATCTGACTCCATTTTCCTGACCTCTGAATGGACTTCGCTGCAATTTTATGTTTCGTAGCCCCTGCTGACCCAGCATAGAGCACAGTGGCGATTTTGTTTACAAGGCCTGTGGATCATCACCCTTATGTCTTATGGCCTGTAAAACACTAAAGGCTTATCCCCTCCATAGGATTAGCACCACACTCTTTAGCTTCGATGGAATGTGGAGTTTCCCTGAACTACCATTCCATCTACCATGCAACCATTAGAAAACCATTCCCATGGTGTATAACGGTCTTCTCAGGTCATTCAAAACTACTACCATTAGTCTGGCGGTTGAAATTTATATATATGTTAACCGCTAAGTCGTAAATACCGGGACATGCCTTTCAAAACACATCTCTGCTTTTTAAAATCCTTACTCTGAAAAAGAAATTAATAACAAAGTATATAGAATGTTTTTTTCTTAATGCGAGGCCAATTTCGAACCTCAACCCGATGTCTGTGGAAATTAAAACAAGTTAGGATCAGTTAAGTTCAGTTCAGTGAGATTTACGGTGAAATAGATAACCTGGCATCGTTCAGAGAGTGCGAACTTCCACTCAAAGCTATAAAATAGATGAATGGCCTAAAAAAACACTTGACGATAATGATATTAAGGATAATGATGGTAATGGGACGATGATGATAACGATAATGATGATGATAATAATAACAATAATAGTAACAATAATAGTAATTATAAAAAATACAGAGTGATGGTTCTTATGATGAGGATAATGATAATATAATGAACTGAATGAATCAAATAAGGAAAAAAATAAAGAAAATAACATAAATGAAAGAGACACATTTGTGTGAGGGACTGCACTCTCCTCCGTCCGTTTCCAGGAAGGAATAAACTGCCAACTCACTGCCAAGTCTCTTCTGCGCAAAAAATATATATAATAATGATAATAGTAATAAAGAGTTGTTGAAGTCAGTAAGTATCAATGAAAAAGAAATAACGAACGGTAGCTTTACTTTCAAAATATACAAAAGAAAACAAAATATGCAAATTCCACTCGAGTCCGTTTCGTCATAAGAACCTCGGTGATTTGGCGCACTGGAGAGTGTGGTCGAGTTTCCAGTTTTTATTTTTTTTTATTTGTTTTCTTGGTCCTAATAAACTCGTCCTGTTTCATCACAGATTACTATTTCTAATGAAATGGTTCTCAGGCCAGTCCATCCAAAAAATTATCCTCCTAATTCGATAGCATTTTTTTCTCTGAATCCTGCTACCACACCAAAAAAAATGGACAGAGAGAGCGGGTAAAAGCATCATGTATTGGATAATTCAACATTAAGGAAGAAACTATGAAAGACCGGTTTATTATACGTTCACATAATAATATGCTCCAAGGAATTTTACAATTAGGTAGCTGAATCTTTCTCAGATGGCTGAGTATAGTTTTCTCCTTTCCCTTTTTCAGTAATAATAATAATAATAATAATAATGATAATAATAATAATAATAATAATAATAATAATAATAACAATAATAATAATAACAATAATAATAATAATAATGATAATGATAATGCGGGATTCGCTTGGAAAAAGGGGTCACGATTAAAAAAAAAAAGGAAACAGTGCTCAAGAATTATCTATATTGTTGATCTACAGGCAGGCTGATTTAGCAAAGCATGAAGAAAATAAGTCTGTCCACAAACCAGAGAGAGAAGCTGGGGGATTTTATTTCTTCTCCCCCAAAAGAGACCCTAAAATGCGTAAATATATCTGGAATTTAGGAAACTTACCGATAAATCCGAGACTACATGGATAACAGAAACGATATAAAATATATAGGATATAAAATCTTTAAACTGATAACAGAAAGAAAATTAAATGATAAAAAGTGATATTTTTAGATGAACTTGATTAATAAAATATTAACAAAGTACAGACATATCAAATGCAAAACACTTTTAAAAAGGAAGCAACTGGGTGTTATATAGAAAATTAGATTGTGGAACAGAAAGGAACTAACCACAAACTGGGCATCAATCTTGTTTGCTCAAGAGTATACACAAAATTAAGGGGGGTTATGTTAAAAAAGGCAGACCTGATTATACCGATACGCAAGAAATATCCACACTGATTTAACGGTATATGCACACAAACGTCTTGGTATATCCACACAAGCTTTAAGGTAACATAAACTTCCTTTGTGTTTATGTTGATATGATTCACAACATTACTTTAGGTTCTACCCGAAGAGTCATGAAGACGAAGTCATGCCCGAAAAGATCAGGGGCCAGATATACTAATCTCTCGTAAACACTGTCTCTAGTAACAGTTGCGAAAAGTATCAACGACTTCTCAACTAGCGACTAATAGGAAGAGCAACTTATGATCGAGAGAAGATTTAACTCGTGGCCATCGAGACAGTGTAACGTGGCGTTGAAATCCCGTAGAGTTATGTCGCTTCTCCAAACGTACAGGACATTCCGCAAAAGCCGGTCAAATTATTTTCTGGTGCGTTCCTCTAATCTAATCGACAGATGGGGGAATATATATATATATATATATATATATATATATATATATATATATATATATATATATATATATTCTATGCGCGCGAGAGTGTGGGTGTGTGTGTGTGTGTGTGTGTGTGTGTGTGTGTGTGTGTGTACACAGATAGATATAGGTACAGAAAAAGATGGGCAAAGACATGCATACATTTTTTCTATGGTTAATTTCTTCTCTTTTCTCTCGCTTTCTACTCATTTCCACACACATGGAGGAGCTGAGAGGGAAGAGCATGGAAGAGGCTGTGGTTGCGCTCTGACTCATCCACACACTTTTGTTGCTGTTATCATTATTGCTGGAGAGAGCCGTGCAAATTCCATGGGATAGAAAAGATTAATAGGTACTTTTCTTCGCCTCTCTCCCTCTTTCACCCTCCTTCTTCCCTCTCCCTCTCCCTCCCTTTCTCTTTTCCACTCTTTCACCCACTCTCGCTCCCAAACGTTTCTTAAATTCTATCGTCCTTTTCTACTTCCCTCTTCCTCCTTTACCTCCTTCACCTCCTTCACTCCTTTTCCCCTTCCCTCACCCCCCCCACTTTCTCTGTGAGCCGCCTCTCCCTTCCCCCTCCCTTCCCCCTTAATGTACCCTTTTATCTCTTTAAGTCCCCTGCATCCTCTTTCTCCAATTCTCTTATTTTTTAAGTCCCTTCCCCCACTTCCTCCCTTCCTCTTTCATCCCCGCCCCCTCTCTTTCTCCTCTCCCCTTCTCCTCCCTAAGCCCCCTCCCCTCCATTTCTCCCTCTCCCCCTTTCTGCTCTACTCCCCTCTCTTCTCCCTTCCTTTTCCCCTCCCCTTCACCCTTTTTTCTTAATTTCTCCCATCAGATTTTCGTGCAAATAATAAATGTGCACAAACTGACGGTCTAGCTACTTCAGGGAAGCGATTTGCCTCTAAGAAGGAGAATGATAATAAAAAATAACAATAACGACAAAAATGATAACAATAGTGATGATAATAATGATAGTAACAGAAAAGGATTCTAATAGGAAAGTAATATGATGTCTTTATGCGATGTGTGTTTCTGTTTTTTTTGTGTGTTGTGTTTTTTGTGTATGTGTGTGTGTGTGTGTGTGTGTGTGTCCAGTGTATGAACATAGATCACACACACACGAAGCAATTTCAGGTGAATTATTCTAACTGAAATCTTCATTTTCGTAATCACCAGGCAACAGGTATAAATATATGAACTTTTGGTCTCATCAAGTTATTATTTTTACTTTTATCCTTATTCTTATCATTACCGTTATTTTTATTATTATTATTATTATTATTATTATTATTATTATTATTATTATTATTATATGTTGTTATTATTATTATTATTATTATTATCATGACTGTTATTCACATTATCCATTACTCTTCCCTACATGTCGAAATCTTAAGATAAAATAAATATAATAAAAAGTAAAATAAACTGCATGAAAAAAGGCCAAACAAGAAACATCTCATTATATATGGAACTCTAAATCATTTCAGTCTGATTATTCCTCTAATCTTACGATGTGTTTTTTCTTTATAGAAAATCCATTTATTAGCAATTTTGTTCATTAAGGAGGCAAGAGCGGTTAGGAAAGATATTAAGGTTACATCTAATTTATAGACAAGTAGGCCCTAATGATGCTTTAAATTCGGATCTTTGCAATGCTAATGAAATCTAGCGGAACTACTTACGAACGCGAAGCTTGTTAGCGGAAAGCGCTCGGAGTCTTGATATGAGAGAGAGAGGAGGGGGAGGGAGAGAGGGAGAGAGAAGGGGGGAGGGAGGGAGACAGACAGAGAGAAAGAGAGAGAGGGGTGGGAGGGAGGGAGGGAGAGCGAGAGCGAGAGCGAGAGCGAGAGAGAGAGAGAGAGAGAGAGAGAGAGAGAGAGAGAGAGAGAGAGAGAGAGAGAGAGAGAGAGAGAGAGAGAGAGAGAGAGAGAGAGGGAGAGAAGGGGGAGGAGACAGACAGAGAGGTTTTGATTTGATTTAATAACATTCATTTATAGAACAGTGTACATGCCTTGCAAAAGCCAGGGTAAGATACCAAAGCGTCTATCCAAACTGGCTGTGCTTGTATTTTTGTAGAGGGCTACCAGTCAACATTAGTGTTATATGCATGCCTGAAGGGCTGTGCTATTATCACTCTATTAAGATATCATCTGACTGGTTAAAAAAAAATGATATCACTAATCATGTTAAAGACAAGACCAGTGTCTATAACAAAGTTAATATAATCAACAAGTGCTAATCAGTGAACAGTACTATTTGATCGATAGGATGCAGTTTTTATGCAACAGAATAAGTAATGAGTAAGATTATGCGATTTGGGCGGCTTGCACAGTTTGCAGTGGTGACATGAAACTGGTTTTGCCTCCAAAACTGCATACTGTATAGTGTACTGATATCCTATATGTAGCCTAGTCAATGTAACTGCTGTCTCCGAGACAGTCCATGATAGACTTTATAGGATTTGTCTATATCTGATGCCTCAGCAATACTCTCGTAATGCTGGATAGTACCATAACAAGTTTTTTTTATTTGACTGAGAGATAGCGGTACTACATAATATGGATCTTCATGGAATCTGGCTAGTTGATCAACCTTGTCACATAATGATATTCCTATATGAGAGGGTATCCAATATAGTGACGCTTGAATACCTTGTTCTGATAGTTTAGAAATTTGGTGAAGGATATTTCTAGTTATCATGTTTTCTGGATTAAATGCAGTGAGCCTATGGAAAGCGCTTTAGTAAAGACAGCCAGGTGTCGCTGCTGCACACTACTTTTCTTAATGGCAAAGATATATGACTACTGACTCGGCATCAGTTGGAAATACACACACTTTTTTCAAGATCTATATTAGAAATTAGTACATCAATCCCTGCTGCTCCATGAGGACCAATGAAGGCTTCACAGTAGACTGCAAGTGGGGGCGTACGATGAGGGGGATGTAGAATGTCATCTATATATTTCAAACAATGAGCTTTTAGTTCACTTTTTTTTAAGCCATGAATTTAGGCCCTATTAGTTTATTAATATGAACATTTACATGAGTTCTGTACCAAGGAGCAGTAAGTACTGTTTCTGGAATGTTAATAGCTTCGTTGTTCCATACATTGAAGAACATAATAGTATGAGCAGTTTTAGTTTTCCATTCTAAGTTGGACTGTATGAGATTGGAGTATCGAGGCCGGACATGCCTAATTCTATAGTATATCGCGTTTGATAGAATATTGGAGATTCGTGGTCTGGGAAGAATCTGCAGGAGTCTGATGCCAAGTATGGTGTTAACTTGGGCGACGCGACTGTGAATAGAAGGGAGATCTAGCTCTTTCCTCATGACGAGAACTTTAGCAGTCATTGGACATACCAAGTATAATTCTCATGGCCTTGTTATGTAAAACTTCAAGGGGTTTAAGGGCACTCGGTGGCAACATATTAAGAACTGGGCTTGCATAGTCTATCATGGACCTAACAAGGGAGATATACATCAACCTTAGGACTCTCAGGGATGCACCTACATATATGTTACTTATGTATTGCAGTGGTCTTAAACGCTCAAGGCAACGTTCCTTGATGTTTTGAATAATATCCTTGGTAAAGCGAAAATTGAGGGACATGAGATGGGGAGCAGTCACCATAACACCAAAATATCTATAGGTGTCAGTTCTTGCAATAGTTGTCCACCTAACCTTGGAATGTAAGGTAGTATATGAGATCTGGAAATATGCTTAGTTTTGACTGAGTTGATTACGAGACCAAGGGAAGCACAATTTTGCTGAACCTCCGTAGAACATAATCCTCCCTATCAAATACCTGAATAAGAATGTCATCACCATAGATGTGTGCGCATAGGTCCAAACTCTCTCGGTTTGTAAAAAAAGTATTTTAAATCAGTATGGTGAAAATCTTCCTTTGTGGAGTGCCTGATTCTAATTCGCCAGGTAGGTGCCTTGGTACCACACTTTTGCTCTTCTCAAAGATAGATAATCTTCCTTAATAAATAGCAGAAGCTTGCCCTTAACTCTTAAAAATGTTAGTTGAGGGAGGTTGTTTGGGGGGGAGGCTCTGCGAATGCTCCCTTAAAAATCTAGAGGAAAAGACTGCGCTTATTTCCCATTTAGGTACTGTCTAGAACATTTGTGCTCCTCTCCTCCGTTTTGAAAGCCAAAGACAGATGGAGAAAAGGTCTTTGATCTGGTGAGTAAACGGAAAGGGGGGATTCTTTCCAGGTTTTAGACGGGCGGACTTCAGAAAAATTGGTCTATATTCATCAGGCCCGTCCTTTATTGGGAAGGAAATATGGTTCCCTTTTTTTTTTCTAAGGGGTGGGCGAGATCCTGTGTGGGGTTTAAAAGTCGAAGAGATCAAAAGAGGTTTTTCCCCTTTACCTGTTTTTGCAAAAAAGTGGGATGTTCTAAGTGATTCCATCAACCCCAGGTGCAGTGGTATTAATGGCTGCAAGGAGTTCTTCCTTTGTAAATGGTGCATCGCCCATCTAAGAGCTGGACTATAGTCTTTTTCGTTTTCAGGGTTTGGTTTGAAGGGAGCCATATGGATAGGGGAGACTACTTTATTGGGAAATAACTACCCTTTCTGAATGGTGGGTTTTTATGCGCTGTATTCCTTTTAAAATTTTGCGGTTTTCCTTAAAACCTTACTCTGCGTGCTCCCAGTCCACGGGTTCTACCGGGCTAAATCTTTCCCCCTTTTTCAGTTATTATCCTTATCTTTTTCTAAAAAAACAAGACCTACCCAAGAACGGGGTTTTCCAAGTTCGCAGTGACTTACGTAGATCGTATGATCCTAAAAGTTTTATCTCAGGGTTTTGTTCATTGTTGTGTACGTCTACCTTGGGGGATAAAGATCCGTTTTGGGCAGGTTTTTTGGGTTGAGTTGAAAAATGATATTGCCGACTTGTTGACGATTTTTCATTAAAGTGATCTATACCAAAGGAATCTTCATACCAGCTACAATTCTTTCAATGAATTAAATCATGAATTTAGTCAAGATGGTATCGAAGGCGTGCGGGGGTGGGGTTTTTTTTGAAAAAGGAAGGGGTTATCACCCAGGATCTAATTAAGAATGAAAATGACTTTCGCATGCTTGGTATGTTGCTGATGGTAAAGAGCTATATAATCCTTTTTCCCGCTCAGTAATGGTTTTTGGGTCACTTTATTTTGGAGATTGTCATAAAATCCCACCTATTTTTGCCAATGGTATTTCCCCTGGGGCCTAGGAAGCATTAAAACTCCAACAAACATATACTATGTATCATGCATCAGGGGGTTTAGGTACCCCCCCCAAAATCATTTGGGTTTATGACATTAATGGGGTAGGTCTATCGCCCAAAAATTTTTTTTAAGATATTTAACACAGGTGATATCACGATGTCTAAATCTCTTTCTGGAAATGAGTTCTTTATGTAAATATCAAGTCCTCTCGTAGAGGGATTGAGCAATTTTTTGTACGTCATAGTATGTCTTTGCATAACGAGTACTAGTTCTGATTCCTAAAGGGAACACTCATCAACTTTTCAAGTCGGGGAAGAGTTCTTGTTTTTCTGTAAACTGTGTAGCTCCGGGAAATACTTTAAAGGGAAAACTTGGGACATTGATTATTTTACCATTTCCAAGGCCCCACTACGGGTGTCTTTGTTGATCGAGGAGGAACGTGAGCATCCTTTCCTAAAGTGAGATTGCTGATCATTTGTCGTTTTCATCATGACATAAACTGCTCCATCTGCCGAAGTAGCATTTGTAACAGATCCATAATTTCTCCGCTGGATTCTTGTTTGTCCTGCTGCAGTGAGGGCTGAGCTGCAACTGATGCTGAAGCTGGTGAAGCAGATGGTGCTAGGGTTGGTGCTGCAGCTAGTGTCAAACCTGGTGCAGGTGCTGATGCAACATATAGCACTGGGGGGGTCTGTCTGGGGGCTAAACATTGCTGGTGCTGGAGTGACGGACTTTTTAACCCCCGTTGGTCTGGTCTGTGCCCGTGCCATGGGTTCCTTTTCGGCGCCCTCACTGTTGACCTCCGCAGGTGGGGATTCCCCCAATCACAAAGCGCGCGCGGGGGAGCCTTTGGGGGGGAGGGCTGCCTGCTTTTTTTTTCCATTTTTTTCCGCCTTTGGGTATTAGCGCACAAAGGAGAATTGGCTTTATGCCTTGCGGGAGTTCCGCATTTCCCAGAACATTTTTTTTTTTCCTTTTGGAAATCTTTTTTTCCATTCTGACTTCCGTGGGAAAGCCAGTACCGGCATCGGGACTCTCGTGGACACACGGTTCCGTGGGGCCCCCCGTTTTTGGGAGTTAAAAGCAAAAAGGGGCAGGGGTTTGGAAAAGGCACACTTTGGGGGGGGCCATGCCTCAAACCCTTTTTATACTTTTGGGGTTACCTCCACCTCGTGTGTTTTGATGACTCTGGGGCTCATTCCATTTTAAACCTTCATGCTCTCCTGAATGATCGTTCACTTATGGGCAATTCTCCTGTTACGATTTTCCCTCGGGGCATCGAACACAAAGACGTTCGTACTTTTCCCCTTCCCCAAAAACCCTTTGCTTTTTCAAACCTTCCCACCTCGCCGGTAGTTTTTATTGGAAAATTTTTTTCGTTCTTGCATCTGACTTCAACGTTATTTCTTTTAAAGCAGCTCGACTTATCCGTGTGTCTTATTGTAAGGGTTCATTTTTAGAACCCGAGAAACCCACCGATACTTATCCCCATGTGTGCGAAGTGTCGGGAGGCGAAAGTTCCACACAAGCAGATAGCTGCCTCTTTGCTTATTTCTTCAGCCTTTCCGGGGCCCCACCAATATCCTCCTCACTCAGGACATCATATCTCCCCTCGGTTTTTTATTTTTGGTTTGTCGCCACGTCCCCTCAGTGGCCGGGGGCCATTACCCGACCACGTAGGACCGACCCAGTGCCTGTCCCTTTAAATAAAAAGTTCACGCTTGTGGAATTCATGCGAACAAAATTTCAAGTAAACAACGAAAGGGTACAAAAAAACACACGAAAATGCGAAGGGCTTTTCGCTTTACTGCTTCATCAGGGGATATAAACTTTTGAGATCATAGTCTAGAGGTTTATATATACATGTACTGAGCGATCAGGTCACGTCGGTAATTAGGTGTGCGACGACCTTAGCTAGTTCGTGGCTCCCTGTTGCGGTGTTGAAGTTGTTAGTATGTTGTGTATGAACGCCGCTTCTACTATATTCCTTTGTCGTGGGGACAGGCCTTGTTTAAGGATGGGGGCCTGGGACCACTTAGGGACCTAAGTGGTCCCAGCCCCCCTCCTCTCTCCTCTCTCCTCTCTCTCTCTCTCTCTCTCTCTCTCTCTCTCTCTCTCTCTCCTTCCCTCCCTCTCTTTATGTATCTGTCTCTATCTCTTCCTGTCTCTTACCTTCTCTTTCAGTCATTCACGGTGTCTCTCACTCCCTTTTCTCTCATTCTCTCTCTCTAGTGCGATGTTGATGAGGGAATATATGATCGGGGCCGGAATAACCCGCTGAGAATTTACTCGTGTCACTCCCCCCCCCCCCCCCCCCCTTTTCTCTCTCTCTCTCTCTCCCCCTCTCTCTCTCCCTCTCCTTCCCCTCTCTCTCTCTCTCTCCCCTCCTCCTCTCTCTTCTCTCCTCTCTCTCTTCCCCCCCTTTCCCCTCTCTCTCTCCTTTTTCTCTTTTCTCCCCTTTTCTCCCCCTTTTTCTCTCTCTCTCTCTTCTCTCTCTCTTCCTCTCCTCTCTTCCTTCTCTCTCTCCTCTCTCTTTCTCTCTCTCTCTCTCTCTCTCTCTTTCCTCTCTCTCTCTCTCTTCCTCTCTTTTTCTCTCTCTCTCTCTTTCCCTCTCTCCCCCTTCTCTCTCTCTTCTCCCTCTCCCTCTCTCTCTCCCTCCTCTCTCTCTCTCTCTCCCTCTCTCTCTCTCTCTCTTCTCTCTCTCTCTCTTCTCCTCTCTCTCTCTCTCTCTCTTCTCTCTCTCTCTCTCTCTCTCTCTCTCTCTCTCTCTCTCTCCCTCTCTCTCTCTTTCATATTATCTGTGATGCCAAATATAAGCATTATACAAA